>NW_027187370.1:1406607-1545707 GCF_028583685.1 Petaurus breviceps papuanus
AAAGAAACAACAAAAACACAAAAAAAAATGTAATTGTTATGACATATAAAACACAAAACAAAAAAAAAAAAAAAAAAAAAAATATAAATTAAATTTTTTTTTTTTGTGAGGGTGGGGGGGGGGGGGGGGGGGGGGGGGGGGGGGGGGGGGGGACTGGTACCATGAAAGTATTCTCTTGGATTCTTGACCACAGTAAGAAAATAATCTTTGTCTGGAGCACCAAGATCTCATTTTTCTTCAAGTGAATTTGAGGGCATGTCTACAGGTGTGTGTGTGTGTGGGGGGGGTGCGGTTGTCAATGATGTACCCCACGTCTTCACGATGAAGTTGTAAAGGACACTGGCATAACTACAGTGTAGTTGTCAGTGATATTTTTGATGAGATGCCTTCTGCACTGATTATAATAATTTCTTTACTCCCTTTGGAGTGAATCTGCTTTTAAGAGTTTCTTCTACCTCAGCCATCTCCTGAAAGAATCAATAATTCATCTGACAGTAGCATTGGCTAGAGATAGTCTTCATCAACATGATCTGCTGTTAAATATTGCTTGCAAAAAGGCTGTCCATTAGGATGCAATAACGATCTCAGATAAATCAAAAGCAAAAATAGACCTTAACTGAAAAAGATAATCAGGGGAACTACACTTTGCTAAAAGGTACCACAGACAATGAAGTAATATAAAAAATACCAAGTTTCTCTGACAATGGACTCATTTCTCAAATATATACTGAGAAGAGAACTAAGTCAAATTTATAAAAATAAGAGCCATTCCCCAACTGATAAATGGTCAAAGGATATGAACAAGCAGTATTCAGAAAAAGAAATCAAAGCTTTCTATAATAGTTACATGATAAAATTATCTAAATCACTATTGATTAGAAAAAGGCAAATTAAAACAACTGTGAAGTACCACCTATCAGAAATGACAATTGCTGGAAGGGATGAGGGAAAATAGTGCATTAATGAACTGTTGGTACAGTAGTGAATTGATCCAGCTATTTTGAAGAACAACCTGGAAATAGGCCCAAAAGGCTATAAAACTGTGCATAACCTTTGACCATGAAATACCACTATAGATCTGTATCCTAAAGAGATCAAAGAAGGAAAAGAACCCACATGTACAAAAATATTCCTAGCAGCTCTTTTTATGGTGGCAAAGAAATAGAAATTGAGGTGCTACTCATCAATTGGGGAATGGCTGACCAAGTTGTAATATATGACTGTGATGGAATACTATTGTGCTCTAGAAAATGATGAGGGGGGTGATTTCAGAAAAAAAATATGGCAAGACCTATATGAACTGATGCAAAATGAAGTGCAAAGAACCAAGAGATCATTGTGCTAGCAACAGTAATGTTGTAATGATGATCAACTGTGAAAGACTTGGCTACTCTTATCAATACAATGATGCAAGACAATTCCAAAGGGCTCATGACAAAAAGATGCTATCTACCTCCAAAGAGAGAACTGATAAACTCTTCAAAATGAAGTACAACTTTCTCAATTTATTATTATTTTTTGCTTCTTTTTTGAGATACAGCTAATATGGAAATGTTTCAAAGGATTTCACATGTATAACTGATAGCATATTGCTTGTCTTCTTTGTGGGTGGGGGAGGAGTAGGAGGGAAAGAAAGAATCTGGAACTCAAAATTCAAAACAAATATTAAAAATAAGTAACCATTTCTAAGGGGGAAAAAAGGCCTATCCTCGATTTGTATATAGATAACCCACAAAGATTTTTTTATAGATGGAAAAAGGCATACAGGTCAGCAGTTAATGATGTTCTCTCAGTCTCCGTTTTTTTAATGGCCTTCTGATAATACATTCATGCAAGCAATGCATAAAATAGGGAGATGTTTGCTCACCAAAGTTATTTACCACTGTCCCAGGGGAGAAAGGGGAAAATGAAGGGGAGTCAGCACAGAGTTCAGGTTAAAGAGGGATCCCCTACGGCTAAAGAGGT
Organism: Petaurus breviceps papuanus; assembly: GCF_028583685.1. NCBI lineage: Eukaryota > Metazoa > Chordata > Mammalia > Diprotodontia > Petauridae > Petaurus > Petaurus breviceps. The sequence continues at coordinate 1,408,573 of NW_027187370.1, forward strand.
ATATCCTTATTTGCTGATTACATTGTACTAATTGCAGAAGACTCTAGAACCACAAAGGCATTTGCAAGAGTCATAAAATTACTCAAAGGAATTTGGTCTTTCCATTTATATAGGAAAAAAACAAGTAGGTGAAGATTTTCTACTGCCTGGACTCTAACATGTATTTGGAAGGCCACCCTATAGAGCCTGTGCAGATAAACAAGAGAACTGAGCCCAGAGTTGAGGAGCTGAAGAAAAGCAAACTGTATTGCTTTCAAGGAAATGGCAAAGTTCTTTAAGTAACCCCAAGCTTCTCATTAAAAGTCATTTTTTCAATATTAACATTTTATTGTTATTGCTACAGAGCAGTCAGACTACCAATGTCACTGAAAAAATCAAGAATATCACACAGAAAGCAATGGAGAGACATATGGTAGATGGCAGCAGGTTGTCACATACAAGCAATGAAGAACTATTAAGAAGAGGCATAAAGGATGTCATCAAGGAACTGTAGGACAGAAAAAGAAGATGAGCTGGTCATGGGACAAGAGCAAGGGATGACAGGTGAACAGCCAGACTGATTCCACTGGAAACCTCATGATGTTAGAGGGAACAGAGGGATACTTCAAGTTCACTGGGTGGACCAATTCCCTGTGGTGAACTTTTAGAAAAATATGGATGAATCACAGGACAGATAGGCATGGATTGTGATATGAATCATTTGAGGAATCTATCAAATCAATGAGGCTCAAAATTTATTTATGAATACCTGATAGTAACTGAAGGTTATAGATGGTGTGTGAGAAAGGGGAGAAATGTTTGGGGGGATGTTCTTGTTTTTACCATAGGAGAGCAGAGGACCAGGAATTCAAAAGGTAGTAAAGGAAAAGAGGTCAAAGTAGACATAAGAAACATGTCTTATAGGTGGAAAAAGTAACAGGCAGGAACAGTGAAACATCTAGTATGGCTGGAACACAGATGTATAGTTAAAGAGTAAAAGATAAGACTGGAAAGATATGATGTCAAATTAGGCTGAGGAGTCTGTGCCATATAAGGAAGGAAGGCTGGATTTGAAATCAGAAGAACTAAATTTTTATCCTCAGTTTCCTCACCCAACCAGAAAAATAAGGTAACTGAACTAAATGAACTCTAAAGTTTCTTGGGCAGATAGGCGGTGTAGTAGATACAGACCTTGGACTGGTGTCAGGAAGTCTTAAATGAAACTTTTACCTCAAACACTTACTATCTCTGTGACCTTAGGCAAGTCACCTGAGTTTGCCTCAGTTTCCTCAACTATAAAATAGGGTTAACAACAGCACCTACCTCTAAGAGTTGTGAGGATCAAATGAGATATTTATAAAGCACTTAGCACAGTTCCTGGCACACAGTAGACACTTAATGAATACTTATTCTCCTCCCTTCTCCTTTTCTTCCAGCTCCAAATATACTACTATAATTAGTAGCAATTGCCATCTCAACAGGTAGTTCTAGCAGGCTAGTGAGTTATTCATTGTGAGATACATATAGAAGTTACAAGTATTTTTATATTCTATGTAGTACAAGAAAGAAGCCTATCTACAATATCCTCAGTAAGTGATCATACAGCATATTTTGAAAGAGTTAAAATGAGGAGGAAGTAACTACTTTCCAAAAAGTTCACTCCACTTTTGGACAATTTCAGTTATAAATTTTTCATTTCAATGAGCTGAAATCTATCTCTCAGCAGCCTCCATCTAATCCTCTTAGTTCTCCTGGGAGTCAATTAGGACAAGTCTACTCCTTCCACATAATAGCCCTTGGAGAGAGTCATCATTTCTCTCCTGTGACTTGTATTGTTTTCTCCATGTTAACCATTCCCAATTCTTTCAACCAGTCCTATGGTATCCGTCTCCTCTGTCTAACCACTCTCCTCTGGGACTTTCTTCAGTGTGTCAAGTCCTTTCTAAAATATGGCACTAAGAACTGAACAAAGGACAGAAGATACAGTCTGACCTGGGAAGAGAACGGTAAAAAAAAATATCACCTCCCTGTTTATGAACATGAGGTGTCTTTAACATACCCTAAGTCTTTGTTTTGGTATTGTCCCTTACTCCAAGACTCAGCTAAACCACCACCTTCTTCATAAAACTTTTCCTGATCTCCCTAACTCAAAGGGCCCTCCCACCATAACTACTTTGTAATTAATTTGGATTGACTCTATGTATTTATATGAAAAGTCTCCCCCAAAGAATATATGCTTCCTAAGACCAGGGACTATTTCATTGTTCATCTTCTTATCATTACCAAACAACAAAATGTCTAACAGATAGCAGGTGTTTAAAAGTATTCATTTATTAATTTTTTTTAAATCACACTGGCTTTTCTGAATGCCATTTCTATACCGCTGATTTAAAATGAGTTTGGAATCCACAAAAACCAAGCCTTCACAAGACTTGTTATCTAGCCAGGAATCCCAAATCCTATACTTCTGAAGTTTATTTTTTTAACCCAAGTGCACAAACTATTAAATGTTATTTTATTAAATTCATAGCAGTCTATGAAGACTTTTCTGGATCTTTAATCTGTAATTCAGACAGAGGTATGGGCTCAAGATTCAGATTTGGGGATCATCTGCTAAGAGTTGATAGCTGAAGAGGAGTAAATGAGATTTCTCAAGTTATGACTTTCTCCATGAACAAACAAACCTCCATCCCCATCCCTACCCCAATCCACAATGAAAACAGTCAGTAGAGGGAGGGAAGAAATTGACAGGCAAGTAGGAAGAAACTAAGTGTCCTATCTTGGCAGCAAAGAGAAGACTCATCCAGAAGGTAGTGAGTATAAAACAGTTCAAGACAGTCAAGAATAACAACTGAGTCCTTTAAGAAGTTTTCCAAGTGCCTGACAGACCCTTTTCTGATAGTTCCAATAATCCTGGAAGGTACTAGGGAAATTATGAACTCCATTTCAAAGCAATAATCCTGGAAGGTACTAGGGAAATTATGAACTCCATTTCAAAGCAAAGAAATCAGACGCTGGAAGTAATCAGTGAGTTACCCATGGTATCATGGCTAGTAAGTGTCAAAGAATTTTAAAAGGTCATTGTATTTGGCCACAACGAGGTCACAGCCAACTCAAAATTCTAACCCTGAAAAGGGTAACTCCTACAAGAGCTGGCTCTTCAAGAAGATGGGTGGGGGAAGAAGAGAATATCTTGTTTTCCAGTCTGTTTTTTAATACCAGTGAGCTACAACCAGAAACTAGAACACAAAGCTCAAAAGCTAAAGTATTAATTAAACGCAAAGCATTCATCCACAATGACATAAGGGGGGAGCAAAGTCCCTAAGAAAAGATGCTAAGACCACTACAGAAAAACTGAAAAATTCCCCCCAAAGTCAGTTAATTCCATTCCAAGCATTATAAAACTTTAATATGGAATCAAATTCTACATATTGAAATGAAAGCTCACTCTCCTAATCAGGGAAAATAAGCTGTGTTATATAAATGGTTAGCCTGAATATGGATAATTCAGGTAACTTTAATAATAATATTAAAAGTCTTCCCAAGCTAAGGGGCTACTTTTTAAACTCACTTTTGAAAAATAAATTTTACTTTTATTATTATAAACCTAACATCAACCAATATGAATATTCAGCCTCACAAAGAACAAAAAAAGGGGACTGTATATAAAGTAGTAAATCTCTCCCTAAACAGAGCTTGGATTTTTTGCATATTTAAAATTTAACATGGTATTTCCACCACTGCCCTCACTGCCTGTGTTCCCTTCTGAAATTACTCCTGCTCATTTCTACTTATTTAAGTAACTGATGCTTTTTTCCTTCCTTTTTTGGGTATCACTAGCACTACCCCACCCCTTCCCACTTCCTGACAAAAAATAAAAACCCTCTCACATGATGATTCCAATAAGTATATTGGTCTGGCACTGGAGATTAGTCATTATGTAAAGATATAAAATTCCCAAGAATTTTCTACTTGGAGCTGTGGGGCATTGTCTATATCTAAAAAGACAGAGATTTCCTCCTTTCAGCTTAGAAGGGCAGAGAGCTAAGAAAAAATTAAGTAATGTGTTTGGGAGAGAAGATTCATTCTTAAGTCTTCTGGAGTTATGATAGGTCATTGCACTTATAGTTCTTAAGTCTTTCAAAACTGTTTTCCTTTACCATGTTATAGTCATTGCATAAATTCTCCTGGTTCTGCTCATTTCAGCCTACACCTGTTCACATAAATCCTCCAAAATGTCTTTGGCTTTTTTCTTTCTTCATTTCTCGCAACACAGTAATATTACTTTACATTCATATATTTTAATTTATTAAATTTCCTACTATGTGCCAAACACTGCTATAAGGACTGTAAATACATATGTCCTCAAAGAGCTTAGATTCTTACATGAAGTTTATCTTAGTGGATTCAACCCAGTATTTAAGCCTTTCAACATCTTCTTGAATCCTGCCATCTAACTCAGTTATATTCATAAATCTGATTGAGAGGTTGGGTGAGGTCCAGGATCCTAGAGGCACTCTAATTCCACCTCTGTGATTCCTCCCTCTGGCTGGTTCTTCCCAGAACCTCCATTTTTAGGAGGTTGTGCAGGCCAGCCGTGTCTTTGTTCCTCGACAGGCTTCTCCTAATTCTCTGGATATTCTTTACCAGGCCCCTTCCCACCAAATATGGATGGTCTCCCTTTTTCTTTCCCTTTCCCTGCTTTGCAACACCCCTTTGTGCTGTGTCTTCTCAGAAGCTCCTTTCTGCTTGTATCTGCACTTGTCGTTGTTCAGCACACAACAAGCCTTAACAAATGCCTGCTGACGTGACTTGGGAAACTCTTGCCACTGAATCATTAATGAAGAGTCTGGGAGGAGTCAATTAATCATATTAAGCCCTAAATCCATATAATTGTAATATATAATCTACATCTCTCTCACAAGAACGATATGATATTTGATCAAGTGTTTTGCTAAAAACTAGGTAAAGCTGAAAGGCTTCAGAAAACTGACAAATGAAGTGCCCACCAGAAATCATACACTAGAGCCCCCTTAAACCTGCTAGAGGGGACCCCTACTGGGTTCCTTGGAAACCACCTAATAGGCCCCAATAGCAAAGAAATGTTTCACCTGTGTTGCTAGAAACATGCCACAGATTCCCACGGATTCAGGTCTGTTCGCTTCAGTAGAAATAATACTAAGGCTTTGTTTCAACAGGAATAATACTGAGAATGTTTTGCCTCAATAGACACAATGCTAAAGACATTGTACCCCTTAGAAACATATTCTGTTGCCAGCAATCACATCGTCTATAAAATTATGTCTAACAGAAAGCTCAAGGCTGTCTTTCAGTCTGAGAGGCAGTCCCGGCCGGTTAATAAACACTCCTATCAAATTATAATTGGCCTAGCTGTCCTGTTATATCTCAGTGTCTATTACAACATAGTATTCTAATATGACATCAGAGCACTGATGGGGAAGCCTAACTTTAATTTCTGGAAAAGAGGTAGTGGTCTATAAGTGTAAAATGAAACATTTATTTTCAGACATGGCCAATGTGATGAGCTGTTTTGTTTGACTATCCTTATTTCTCACAAGAGTGCATTATAATGGGGGAAAAGGGGAGATGTAAAGGGGAAGCGACAGCAATGTTCAAAAAAAATTCAAATGTTTCTTTAAAATACAATAAAATCTAGGTAAACAGTTATCTACAGCACTCCTTTCTAGACTAACGCTTTGGGTCAAAAAAAGAAATGAGGTTGGTCAGGTTTGACCTATCCTTGAGGAAGCCACACTAGCTCTCTGTATTAACCATTTTCCCCTTTCCAGACATTTATAAACATTCTATAACTTCTGAGGAACTGACTTCTCCTCTATGCACCAGCAGCCTGCTCCCCCAACTGGCAAGTTCTTCCCAGAACCTCCAGTACTCTCCTGGATCTTCCCCTAACTTGTCTATTGACAAGTGTCTATTGTCTATTGTCTATTGTCTATTGTCTATTGACTCTCCTAACTTGTCTTCCATGCTTCTGGAGGGCACCTTCTCTCCTTCCCACCCTTCTCTGCTCCCTTTTATGTGTTATCTTCCTCCATTAGAAGGTAAGCTCCTAATACTATTCTATTGTGCTAGAAGATATGATAAGAAGGGTCCTTTTAGAAAAACCTGGAAGACTCACATGAATTGATGCAAAGTGAAGTGAGCAAAACCAGGATAACACTGTACATAGTGAAACAACAATATGTATGATGACAACTGTGAATGACTTGGCTATTCTCAGCAATACAATGATCTAAGACAACTCTGAATTGACTCGTGATGAAAATATTACCCACCTCCAGAGAAAGAACTGATGAGTCTAAATGAAGATTGAAGCATGTCTTTTTTTGAACTTTATTTTTCTTGTTTTGGGTATTTCTGTTTTCCTTCACAACATGACTAATATAGAAATATGTTTTGCATGACTGCACATATGTAATCTAGTGGGGAAAAAAAAAAAACAAAAAGAAGCCAGAGACTGTCAAGTCAAATCAATAAGTATTCATTAAGTACTTACTATGTGCCAGACACTGTGCTAAACAATGGGGATACAAATACATGTAAAAAGATAGGTAGTCCCCGCCCTCAAAGAATGGAAAGAGAAAACACATAAAAGGGAACTGAAAAGAGAGAAGAGAGGTATCTGGCAAACAGGTAAGGGCATGGTAGTTTATTGTAATCTGGAAAATGCAGGATGGATGATCTGGACTCTTTCTCAAAATGGAGGTTCTAGGAGCAACTCACAAGTGGAAGAAGCGGGGCTGCAGGAGCAGAGAAAGAAAGCAGCTGACTCATGGTGGTAAAGTACAAAAACTGAAGGATAGCTAGACTGTCTTTTTTTTTGTTTAAATTTGTATTCCCAGTGCTTAGTACACTGGCCCATAGTAAGCACTTAATAAATGCCTGTTGTTGAACTGGAAGTCAAGCTCAAAGTATACAGTTTGCAGACTGTTATCTTCCTTTTGAAAATTGGGACATGCACCCTTCTTCAGTATTGTGGTACCTCTCAAATTCTTCAGCCTTTCAAATATCATTGACTATGGGTCAGTAATCACATCCATAAATTCTATCAATACCCAAAGTACGTAGTTCATTTGGGACAATTAATTCATCAAGAGCAACTAGGTCAGAGATTCTTAACCTAAGAATTCCACAGATAAGGCCTTGGAGCTGAGATAGTGGAGCAGAAGCCGGAAGTTCTGTGAGCTCCCCCTATAACTTCCAATATCTGTAAAATATGACTCTAAGCAAATCTTAGAGCTACAGAACCCACAAAGTGACAAAGAGGAACAAATCTCCTGCTGAAGGCAGCCTGGAAGGCTGAGAGGAAGGGTCTATCAAAGCGAACTGGGAGCCGAGCAAAGTCCCACATGAGTCGCACGGTTCTAGCCCCAACCAGCAGGCCAGCAGGAGCAGACTTCAGGAGAATGAATCACTAGCAGCTGTGGCAGTTTCCAGACTTCTCAACCCATAAACACCAAAGACAAAGTAAAAGGTCAGTGGGGAACTCTGTTGGAACCAGGTGACAGAAGAGTATGTCCAGCCCGTGCCCTGGGGACAAAAAGTGGCGGAGGCACAGTGGCTGCAGCTGCTGCCCCATGGCTGCCTCTAGAGTTCCTGGCCTGCAGAGTGTAGCGGGAACAAAGAGACCATTCAGAGGGTAATCACTCTTGCTTTGACCTGCGTGGATCTGGATTTCTGTCTTGGGCGGTGGTCCTGGGGTGAGAAACACCAGTGTGCCAGTGTGGAGGCGAGAGAGGGCACCATCCACAGACCTCTAACAACATCTGTGAAAACCCCAGCAATTTGGGATAAAGCTCTCGACTCTGGAAGCAGAGTTCTACCATGGCAAAGAGCTCAAAAGTCAAGTAATTGACTGGCAAGATGAGCAAGCAGAGGAAACACTATCATCCCACAGAATCCCTTTTTGGGGGACAAAAAGGGTCAAAGCATGGAACAGGAGGAATACAACGAAGTCAGAACTCCTGCATCAAAACCTTCCAAGAAAAATATGAGCTGGTTACAGGTCATGGAGGAGCTCAAGAAGAATTTTGAAAATCAAGTAAAAGAAGTGGAGGAAAAATTGGGAAGAAAATAAGAATGATGTAAGAAAATCAGGAAAACTGAGTCAACAGCCTGCTAAAGGAGACCCCAAAAAATACCAAAGAAAATAACACCTTAAAAAATAGACTAACTCAAATGGCACAAGAGGTCCAAAAAGCCAATGAAGGGAAGAATGCCTTAAAAAGCCAAATTGCCCAGATGGAATAGGAATTTCAAAAGCCACTGAAGAGAATAATTGCTTCAAAATTAGACCAGAGCAAATGGAAGCTAATGACTTTATGAGAAATCAAGATACTTTAAGAAAGATCCAAACAAATGAAAAAATAATAGGTAATATGAAATATCTCATTGGAAAAACCACTGACCTGGAAAATAAACCCAGGAGAGATAATTTAACAATTATTGGACTGCCTGAAAGCCATGATCAGAAAAAGAACCTAGAAATCATCCTTCAAGAAATTCTCAAGGAAAATTGCCCTGATGTTTTAGAACCAGAGGACAAAATAGAAACGGAAAGAATTCACTGATCACCTCTTGAAAAAGATCCCAAAAAGAAAACTCCTAGGAATATTATAGCCAAATTCCAGAGTTCCGAGATCAAAGAGAAAATATTACAAGCAGCCAGGAAGAAACAATTTGAGTATTGTGGAAACACAATCAGGATAACCCAAGATCTAGCAGCTTCTACATTAAGGGAACAAAGGGCCTAGAATATAATATTCCAGAGGTCAGAGGAGCTAGAATTAAAACCAAAAATCACCTACCCAGCAAAATTGCATATAATGTTTCGAGGGAAAATATGGTCATTCAATGAAATAGAGGGCTTTTAAGCATTCTTGATGAAAAAACCAGAGCTGAACAGTAAATCTGACTTTCAAATACAAGAAGCAAGATAAACATGAGAAGGTAAACAGGAAAAAGAAATCACAAGGAACTTATTAAACTTGAACTATTTACATTCCTACATGGAAAAATGATAATTATAACTCATGAGACTTTTCTCAGAATAAGGATAGTTGAAGGAAATATATATGTGTGTATATATATGTATACATACATATATATGTTTATATGAGAGTGTATGTGTGTATAAATACATATATGAGTGTGTATATATATATATATATATGGACATGTATGCAAAGAGAGGGCACAGGATCAGTTGAATAGGATGCGGTGATATATGAAAAATAAAATTAAGGGGCGGCTAGTTGGCGCAGTGAGTAAGAGCGCCTGCCCCGGAGTCAGGAAGACCTACGATCAGTTCCCACCTCAGATACTTAACACACACACACACACACACACACACACACTGGCCGTGTAACCTTGGGCAGTTACTTAACCCCAAATGCTTTAAAAAAAAATTAAATTAAATTAAGAGGTGACAGAGGAATATAATGAGAGGAGATAGCGAGGGATAGAATGGGGTAAATCATCTCATAAAAGAGGTAAAAGAAAACTGTTATAATGGGGGTGGGGGGGAAGAACAGGAAGGCAAAAAGGGAATGGGTCAACCTTACTCTCATTGAATTTGGCTTAAGGAGGGAACAACATACACACTCAATTGTGTTTCTTACCCTACAGAAAAGTAGGGGGGAAGGGGATAAGAGGGGGGATGATAGATGGGAGGGCAGATTGGGGGGAGGGTAGTTAAAAGCACATCCATTTGAAAAGGGACAGGGTCAAAGTAGAAAAGAGAATAAGTGGGGGGCGGGATAGGATGGAGGGAAATATAGTTAGTACTTTTTCACAATATATCTACTATGGAAACATTTTGTGTAACTATACATGTACAGCCTATATTGAATCTTCCCAACAGGGGTGGGTGATGAGGGAAGAAGGGAAAGAATCTGGAAATCAAAGTTTTAAAAACAAATGTTAAAAAAATTTTTTGTTTTAAACGTTTTACATGCAACTGGGAAATGACATACAAGCACCAGGGTATAGAAATCCATCTTGCCCTACTAGAAAGTCAGAGAGGGAATGGGGAAGGATATAAGAGAGAGCAGATTGGGGGAAGGGGTATTCAGTAGGATCTCTATTTTGAGGGGGGTAAGGGAAAGACAGGGAGAAAATTTGTTACTCAAAATCTTGTAGAAATGAATGGTGAAAACTAAAAAAAAAATTTTTTAATTCCATGGATAGATTTCAGAAGGGTCTAAGAGCATGGATAGAAAAAACATTTTATCATTATTTTAACTAACTTCTAATTCAAATTCAACATTTTCTTCAATTATAAAGATAAGTAACAAATCATTATTCTGAGAAGGGGTCCATAGGCTTTACCCAGCTACCAAAAGGTCCCATTACACAAAAATGGTTGATAAAACCTGAAGAGATGCTCTCTGACTATCCCTTTATTTATTTTGGGTAATAATATGGCCATTTTTTGCTTTGCCATTTACAGTCAAAAAAGGATATTCTCTTTAGCACAGAAAACAGAAGCAAAATAAGATCAGAGTGGGGCGGCTAGGTGGTGCAGTGAATAGAGCACCAGCCCTGGAGTCAGGAGGACCTGAGCTCAAATCCAGCCTCAGACACTTAACACTTACTAGCTGTGTGACCTTGGGCAAGTCACTTAACCCCAACTGCCCTGCCCTCCTTCCTCCAAAAAAAAAAGGCAAAAAAAAAAAAAATAAGATCAGAGAAGTTCTCTCTTTTCTCTGTGGTCAGTTATTATTCCATCCACCCTAAGTCCCACCCTTTTACTCTGATCCATCCTCATTTTACTTTTTTTTTGTAAATGTAAATTATACATTTACATCCTCTACCTCCACAATATAGCTTAAAAACAAAATACTTCTTTTGTTACTTTTAACTTATCTTGCCAACCTCAGCTCTAAGCTTTAGTACTCAATGCTATTTTTATAGATCCATGTACATTCATATTTGTCCTCTGTCTTTGCTTCCATCTTTCTTGAAATCTAAATTGGGGATGGGGTAGGTGTAAATTCCCCTGCATATCTCCACCAGTCTCTTCAGACAATTCTCATTTTTCTTTCTCATTCAACTGTTTCCTTTGTGACTTTAGAATTTCATTCTTAAATTTCCCAGTTAAACTTCATTCTTAAGACTTCACTTGCAGAATTTTAGTTCATGGAATCCTATCTATCATTCCTTTGAACTCTTTGAAATATGCTTTTCAAAAATAAAGGGTACATGCAACACTATGCTCAGCTTTCCTCTCTGCTATCACAGATTCTAAGGGAGGCTTCCTATCATTTCCACTCTGGCAACTAGTTAGTGAGAATCAGATCCAGGATAAAATTTCCCTTTGTTGGTCCTCTGCCTTTTGAAGGATCAAATTATCATTACAGCAAGACAACAAGTTATGGCAGAGAGAGAGTACCATTAGATGCCTGTGTAATTGAAGTCTCCTATTACTACTACATCAAGGCTCTGTGCCAGGTTGTGATCTATTTCGTTAACTCAACTATTTCCTTTATCTGTTTCAGTGGCCTATGGTATTTCTGACCACAAAATAATTTCTGATCTTCATATAAATGTTTTTTGGTACTTTCCTACACTGGTTGTTAGGTTTCCTCACTTGAATACACTTTCTTAATATACAATGCTGTATGGGAATAGTGGAAGAAAGAGTCTTCTAAAGAATTTTAAAGCTAGAACTTTTTGATCTATTAAAACTAAAATGGCAAAATGTAGCATATGTTCCTGAGATGCCTTATCATACCATTCAGATAGATCTAAAGATCCTCCTCCTCCTCCAGTTCAACAATACTGCTACTTCCACTGCTCTGCCTACATATGCCACCTTAAATCAAGCTTTATGTTTTTCCCAAACCCACAAGTCTGATTTTGAAAGGAGAAGCAGAAGATATTACTCCAAATTCTTCTAATAGCAACAGAATATAGGCATGTATCTTTTTTTTTGTATGCTTCATTTCTTCTAGAAAATATAACTAATATTACGGACAAGATTTGTTTTTATTTGAAGTGTTGCTTGTAAATGTTTTGGAGGTTTTTAGCATATGTGCCCTGGGCATCCCTGGCATCATAACAGTTCTCTATCTTTTTTTGTTCACTCATTCTTCCAGTCTTACTTCCCAAATTAGGGCTTTGTATTGGGTGTGGGCTCTACCTTCCTGTTTTTTTGTGTCCTGTTTGGTCCTTGCCTGTCCTACTGGTGTCCTTTTACTATGCTCTCTGGGCATTGCATACTGTGTTCTTTAAAGATCACAGGGAACTCAGGCCAGGATGCTGAAAACTTTCAGCAAATCCTAAGCAGACTGATTAAGGAATCTATCTCATCTTTATCCTCCTGAGCTTTCAAGGCTCCCAAATCTAGTTCTGATAAATGGTACTACAGCTACAGACTTATAGCTCAGTGGAACTCCAATAGTCAATTGCTAGCCCCATCCCTCTGTCAACCAGGTGAAAGGTTCTGCAGATTCGGAGCAACTGCATACTATAATTCTCCCCTCTCTGGGTTTTAGAGGGACAGCACTGCAACACCTTCTTCTACCAGCATCTGGCTGAGACCCTAGGCTACCCATCCACAGCTCCTGCTCTGGTCACTTGCCTACAGATCAAATTTTTTATCTTGAGCTGGAAAGATGACCCACAGTGGTTTCTCCTTAGATCTCCAATTCAAACTATTCAGTCTAACATTCTTCTGAGATATCTGAGGGAGCAGCTGTGAGGGAAGCTAGACTGTGCTGCTTCCTTCTATTCTACTATCTTAACTGATCTGTGATATGTCTTTATAAATCTTATAACCAGCATGTTATGCACTGAAGAGAAACATCTCACTGGACTCCGAGTCAGAGTTTGGTTTGAACCCTCAATCTTCCAACCTACCTGGATGACCTAAGGCAAGTTGTTTAAGCCATCTAGACTTCAATTTCCTCACTTATAAAATGAGTAGGACTAGATTTCTCCTAACATTGTCCTCTAGCTCTAAATCAATGATTTTCTTCCTTAAAAAGTGTATTTCTCTGCACCACAAAAGATCAAATGTTCTAATAGAATGTAAATTCCTTAAAGAAAGGGACTATTCATATTTGTCTTTGTTGTCCCAGTGCCTGGTATTTCCCAGCAAACATTCAGTCATTTTAATCATGTCTGACTCTTCATGACCCCATCTGAGGTTTTCTCGGAAAAGATACTAGCCATTTCCATCTCCAGCTCTTTGACAGATGAAGAAACTGAGGCAAATAGTTAAGTGACTTGCCCAGGGTCACACAGTTAATAAGTGTCTGAGGCCAGACTTGAACTCAGGAAGATGAGTCTTCCTGACTCCACATCCAGTACTCTATGCACTGTGCCTTCTAGCTGCTCTAGTACCTAGCAGGTGCTTAATAAATGCTTCCTGATTATCAAATATGTTTCTTCAACTCAACTTCCTAATATTTTGCTCCAAATATTCCTGACACAAATTCATTTCTTAGAACATAGGTGGGTTTTTTCCCTATGCTTTTCAATAGGAGACTTCTGGGGCAGCCAGGTAGCTCAGTGAGTAAAAGCACCGGCCCCAGAGTAGGGATGACCTGGGATCAAATCCAGGCTCAGATACTTAGTACCACACCCAGAAATAACTGGCCGTGTAACCTTGAGCAAGTTACTTAACCCCAATTGCTTTAAAAAAAAAAAAGAATAGGAGACTTCTGAGCACAAAGGCACTAAGCTGACAATGTATTTAAGAAGCTGATTTGTTTTAAACCAACCGAAATGGACTTAGAAAGCACTTCAGATGCCATAATCAGTTTTGAGCTTCTAATCAAGTAACATGTCTATAAAACACAAGCCTACAGCTTATAAAGTTAATTAAAAGATGAAATCCAGATAAATTAAAACTCCTAACACTCCCAGAATTCTCTTTTTATACTTACTAGCAGTCCTTAGTTGAACTATGTTTGCTGTGATCTCTGCTTTGTTAATTCAAGAGCCTTTACCTAAAGGGAAAAAAAAGCACCCTGACCCAAATTAGGTTCCTGTAAGAAGGGGAAGAATAGAAGAGAACTTGACCTCAAAAACTAGGCAGTTCTGATTTCAAAACCTTAGGAAAGAGATTCCTAACTTTTGCAAAGATCAATTTTTAAAGCACAGAAACTCTGGAAAACTACTGACAATTTTCATTTCAGCTCTCCTAATTAACATACACCAAATTACTTAATATCCTATTCAACTTCTTTCCAACATAAGAAAAAAAAGAGATCAGTATTTCCTGATCCTTTTGCCAGCCACTGAGATCTATGTCTGATGTTTATGAAGTAAATCAAGAGTAGAGCAGAACTGTTTCTTTAAAAAAAAAACTCTAAATGTTCCCAAGATGAAAATCTTCTGATCCCAAAGTCCTAACCAAACCTTTAACAGTGTCCAGTGACTGGGAGATATTTAGTAGAAAAAGAAAGCCAGCTGCTCCTAGAAAGAGAAAGTGACACAATGAAGAATGAGGTTTTTGTTTAGTGTTTGAATCTAGCCCTATAAGTAGCTGAAGGTCTTCCTGCCTTGGTTTCATTAACCCACTTAAGTAGGGGTGACAAAATTTGCCAACTATGGGCACAAAACAATTCACTGGCAAGTGCCCCCACCGATGAGCATGCTAAGCCACACTTGATTGATAGGAGATGGTCATTTTCCATAGTTTCCACCCAGAGATATTTATTCCAATTAATAGTGCAAGAAATCAAGTGTCACTACAAGAAAATGAATATAAGTGTCTGCGAGTTAGCTGTCAGGAAGCAGAGACATGATCTGTACCATCAAGAAATCAAACCTGGGCTTCGCCCCCCCCCAAGAAAGAAGATGGGACCCAAACCTGAACTCACAGAGGACCACAAACAAGAAATCAGAGAGGCATTTAATCTCTTTGATAACAGATGGAACCAGGACAATAGATGTTAAGGAGCTCAAGGTGGCCATGAGAGCTCTGGGCTTCGAACCCAAGAAAGAAGAGATCAAAAAAATTATATCTGACATTGACAAGGAGTGGAAAATCAATTTCAATGACTTCTTGGCTGTGACTCAAAAAATGGGTGAAAAGGACACCAAAGAAAAAATTCTGAAGGCTTTCAGACTCTTAGATAATGATGAAACCGGGAAAATCTCCTTCAAGAACTTAAAACATGTGGCCAGAGATCTAGGGGAAAACCTTACTGATGAGGAACTGCAGGAAATGCCTGATGAAGCTGATAGAGATGGTGATGGAGATGTCAATGAACAGGAGTTCCTGCAGATCATGAAAAAGACCAGTCTCTACTGAGATCAATACCTCTTTCCCTTTTGTAGGTACATACAAAGAGATTTACTGGTTATGAAGGTTCCTTGTTTTCATTTTTTGAGGCATCACTATAGTACATAGAGGCTGATTTTCCCCTTCCATTAATTTATCTAGATAATTATATTGGCAAATACCTGATTCAATTGTATTTTCTAAAGAATTCTAAAAACAAAAAAAAAAGAAAACAAAAGAAAAAGAAGAATTCTAAAAACATAGTTCTACATAATACACCTTGTCAATGGATTCTCCAATTCAGAGCCACGAGGCTTAAGGATGAGGGCCTAAAACTCCCCTCCTCCCCTCCCTTCTGCCTGGCATCTCTTCATTCATTCATGAATATTACACCAAACCCCAGAACAAAATTCAAGTGTTATGGCCACCAAAGTGGGTACAAAGAATATCTCCTTTAAGGTGCTGGTTCCCTTATCACCTTGCTTATCACCATCATCTCTTCCCCCTGCCATGCTCAGGTGTATGATATAGCAGGACCATGTGATTGGCTTGTAGGCCACCATTCCAGGCCATTTTTCCCTCCCTTTTCCATTCACCCCTTTGATTTTCATTGACTTACCTCTTTTAAGAAGAAACTAGCTAACCAACTTCTTTTCTGTGTCTGAAACACACTGACATATCTATTGTCTCATGGAGGGCTTAGAGTGTTCCATGGAATCATCCTCTCCAGTCAGTGCTAGGGTGGCTGCATCTAGCTCATCCACTCTGTATGTCATCCTGGCAAATGCTCTTTCCTTTTCCCAGGCCAGGACACCAAATGAAAAAAGCTAAATGTAATGTTAGCCTAAGAAAATCATAAATAGCATAGGATGGCTTAATACTAATGTTAAAAAAACACACAAATAAGCATTTCCTTAGTTCATAAGCTTTAAAGGCTTAGTTGCTTTGCAAATTGGGGTAGGTGTGGTGGGTTGTGTTTCAAGTATTTAGCAAAGCTGTTTTCCGTTTTTCCTACTTGGAAGGAAGGGAACTGGCTGTTGTTGTCTTCATTAGAAATATAATGTAACCGTGTTCATTTTCTACTGATTTTGTCAAGTTCCTCTTTACTGGTTAGCTCTAAGAACCTTTGGTTCTTATTAGTCCATGACTTTCTCCTCCCCTGATATATGGACACTGACCATCAAGTGTCCCACATGGGTAGTTTGACACACTGCTTTGTAACTCCCAGTGAGGTCTGTTCTGTATTGATGCTATTTATTTTCTCTGTTGTGAATAAAGTCTTTCTTGTTTAAAAAAAAAATAAATGAATATAAGCAAAACTGACTCACTAGGGATGTTAAGAATTTAATTCAAAATTTTCTACAATGTTATCAACTCAATTGAGTTACTGCCCCTTTTTCTATCCCTAGATACTAGTTCATATTTAATAGTGCTTTCATGTTTGCACTATACATATTCTTATTATTATCATCATCTCATTTGATCCCTGTCCAGAAAGAAGCTATAGCCACCGCAGAATGCCCTGCATCTCTAAGTGATTTGATATGGACATGGGCTTCAATTTCCTGTCCATAAGTAGGGCATCATTCTGCAAGAGAAGAGCCTATAAAAATTTTGGTGTAGCAGGATCAAATACCAACTCCTCCATCCCCACGTAGTTAATATAACCATTCTGGAAAGCAATTTGAAATTACGCAGATAAAATATTTAAATGTCTATTACCCCCTGACCCAGAGATCCCACTGTTAAGTACATACCCTAAAGAAGCTAATGATAAAAAGAAAGGTTCTGTATATACCAAAATATTTATAACAGCATTTTTTTTTTGTGGTAGCAAAGACATGGAAACAAAGCAGGTGTCCATCAACTGGTGAATAGTTAAACAAATTGTTGTATATTAATGTAATGGAATATTACTATACTACAAAAAATGACAACTATGAATAGAGAGAAGTATTTGAAAAACTTTCACATACTGGTGCAAGTGGAAGTAAGCGAAGCTAGAGGAAAAAAATATACATGACTACAATAATATAAAAAAAGTTTTAAAAAAGAAAATTATAAAGGATAAAGATTGCTCCTAAGGAATAAATGAAAAGACACCTCTCCCTATTCTGCAGAGGCAAAGGTTTCACTTTGTGTGGAACACTGCACATACCTCAGATTTTTTCATGTAATGACTGATTTTGACAATTTTTTTCATAAGAGATGGATTTCCAGGTGGGAGAGGACTACAGATGAAATGTAATACAATATTACATTATAAAGTACAATGTAATAATGAAATTTTAAAAAAAGTTATCAATAAAAATCTATTTTAAAAAAAAGTCTTTCACAACCTGGTTTACTACAACCTGTCTAATTTTGCTGTTTTCCTACAATGGCACTTTGCCTTTGCAAGAAAAATCCTAGTGCCTAGTTTGTACTCCTACTTCCAAGAGCTTATCAATGGGTGAACCCATGAAAAAACTATAATACATAAATATAATAAGATATTACCCTGTAGTAAATTAGGAAATCAGAGAAATGTGGCAAGACTGCTGTGAACCAATGAAGAACAAAATGAACAGAACCAAATGAGTATACAAGATGGTTTGAGCTATGTGGGGCAGTGAATAGAGCACCAGCCCTAGAGCCAGGAGGACCTGAGTTGAAATATGGCTTCAGACACTTGACACACTGGCTGTGTCAAATTGGGCAAGTCACAACCCCAACTGCCTTGCTTTCCCTCCTCCCCCCAAAAAAGACTATACAAGATAATAACAATGAAAGAAAATCGAATTCTAAATGACTAAAAACCAATGCAAAGTCCTAGAGAATGACCATGACATCTAATTCCCTCCCTCAACCGAGGCAAGAGAGGCAAAAGAAAGCTGCAGGAGTTCTTAACCTGGGATCTTGTGGACAGATTGTATTTGCGGGGCAGGGGGGATTCCCACAAAACTGGATGAGGAAAAAATTACATTTTTATTTTCTCTCACCTCTATCAGGAATTTAGCATTTGCTTCAATTACGAATGGTTTTTAAGTATAATTCTGAGAAGGGATTCTTAAGGTTTCACCAGACTACCAAAGGGATCTTGACACAAAAAGGTTAAGAACTTCTGGTCTCCTAAAAAAGAACATCAATCACATATACTAAGAGAAGCAGTCATCATCAGATTTTTTTTCTTAATGCTACTCCTTGTCACAAGGAGGTGAGGTAGAATGGGAGTCATTCCAGAAATGACTGTAATATAAAGATAAAATGCAGTAATAAAACATTTTTTAACAAAAGAAACAATACTGTAGGAATTCTGGTTGTTCCTATAGGAAGAAATGCATAAAAATTATTCACACTATCAGTACTTAAATGTAAAATCTTTAGAAGAGAGGAGGAAATCCTGTGGTTCTCTCTCCATGAACAGTCACACAGCTACCTTCTTAATTCAAACTCTCCATCACCTCTGGTCTGGATTATTTGAATAACCTCCAAATTGATCTCCCTGCATCAAGTGTCTCACAACTCTAATGCAGCCTACAAAGTTGCCAAAGTAATTTTCCTCAACTGCATGTGACTCCCAACTCAATGTAATCCAGAAGCTTTCCTACTATCTCTAGGAAAAAACATAAACTTTTAAAGCCCTTTACAACCTGGCCCCAACCATGCTCACCAGCCTCAGTGGACATTACTCCTCCCATACTCTGTGATCCAGTCAAAATGGCCTCTCTGTTCCACACACAGGAGATATTCCCCATCTCTGGGTCTTTGCACTGGCCATTCCACAGGTCTGAAATGCACTCTGGCTCCTATCTCCACCCTACCTTTAAGATGATGCATACCTTTGGCAGAAAGCCTTTCCCGATTCCCTCCCCAACCCCGGCAACAGCCAGTGCCCTTCCTCTCAAACTACCTTGTGCTTAACTACTTTGTGTTTGTTCGCTTTGCAATTATGTTGCATATACTTATTTATATACTTATCTTTCCCTTTAGAATGTAAATTCCTTTTAAGGAGGGATTGTTTCATTTTTGTACTCATATCCCCAGTGCCTGGAACACAGAAGGTACTTTTAAGTGCTTGTTGACTGAGAGACAAGGAAGCAGAAAAAAAAATAATATACAGAATTTATGAAAATAGATTTCTCCTTTAATAAACACAAAGTTGCAGCATAAGAATACTTAAGGAATCATTGTGCCACTTCCATCTTTTTTTGTTCCACAGAAAAACCTTCAGATAAATGAGTGTGCCAGAAGTGGATGAAGTCACTCATTCCCAGGATCCTCCTGAAAGCAGTCACTTTAGATGGTATACTTCAGACTAGAGGCCAGCCTAAAAGTCAAGAGCTCTCATTTAAAATGATTAGAGATCAATAAGAGGTCCACCAAAGTGTTCAATTAGATAAACTACAGCTGGAAAGGGTCGTCTCAAGGAGGGCAGCACTAGGAATAACTATTGCAAATGTAATTAGAAAATTAAATCTTTTCTCAGTATCATCCAGCAAGGCCCAATAACCCAGAGTATCACCTTTAAAGTTTAAGCAAAGAGAAAACTTGCAAACCAGATGACTCTGTAAGAGCACAATGGTGTCAAAGGTACTTATTATCATCAACTAATTAAGAAAGTCTCGTGGAGGCTAGGTGTCGAAGTGAGTCGAGCACCGGCCCTGGAGTCAGGAGGACCTGAGTTCAAATCCAGCCTCAGACACTTAACACAAAAACTAGCCATGTGATCTTGAGCAAGTCACTTAACCCCAATTGCCCTCCAAAAAGCAAAAAAAAAAAGTCACAAAGTATGCCTGAAAACAAAATCAATGGTCAATTAAAAATCTTATGAGACTATAAAGTTTCTGGCTAAGAATTTTAGGGTAACTGCACTAGTTAAAACTATTTCCATAGAATTGGATAACTAGCACAAACACATTGTATGCCCAAGGTCAATCAGCCTCTCCTAGACCAGTGGTTCTTAAGACTTCAAGAGGTCCATGAATTTAGATAGGGAAAATTACACCTTTATTTTAATATAATTTTTGAATCTTGGTAATCCTTATGCATTTAAATCCTTTATTCATTTAAAAACATCATTCTGAGAAGGGAATTATATGCTACACCAGACTGCCAAAAAAGTAACTGATGGTGTCTCATACATTTTTTTGAGGATCACAGCTCTACTTCTTTACTCACTTTCAAAATGAATTGGCTAAATTCCACCTTATGAATCTCTTAACACCACTCTGGTAGTAACTTTTGAAGATGATGCTAGTCAGCTATTCAGTACCTATTGTTAAAACCATAACACTTCTTATATGATGAAAACTACTTGGAAAACTGACATATGTTTGGCAGAAAATGTTTAGATCTGCACTTATTTCCACAAAAAGTTCTGAATGGCTTCTCAACGTACTGTTTAAAAAAAAAACACCCACACAATGGGGTAACATCAGAAGAAAGAAAAAAGGTGCCTCTCATGACTACAAGTAAGAAAATTCTAAACCAAATGATAGAAATATTCATAAAAGATAAAATAAATCTTGAATAACATAAAATTAAAATGCATTTGCACAAACAAAACCATGAGAAACTAGATTGGGAAAAATGATCTAATTAAATAACCAAGAATAAAATCAGCCATAGAAAACTGATACAAAAATATGAGAATAAGAACCATTTCCCAGCTAAGTGTTCAAAAGATATAAACAAATGACCTTCAGAATTAAAAAATTTAATTAACAAAATTTTACAGCAAATTACTAACTAAATTAATATTGTAACAATACTGGTTTACCTCACATTAAATTGGCAAACATGAAAAAAAAATCCCAAACCAGAAATGCTGAATGAGCTATAGAAGACGGGAACTTTTTATACATACTGGTGGTAGAGCTTTGCACTAATCCAACCATTCCAACAATTTGGAACTTTTCAAGAAAAGTCACTAAAATTTGGCCCAGTTGTCTAACTGGGAGAGTCCCATGTTATTAATAGCACATTTTTGTGGAAGAAACAACAACATATTCAGAGAAACTAGGGAAAATTTGTATGAACTTATGTAGTGTGAGGAAAGTAGAATCAAGAGATATGTTTCATGAAAAGAAAAATACTAAAAAATAAAAATTCAGGTTAAGATAATATTAATCAGAAGACTGATAAATCTTGTTTTTTCTCTCAGCAGAAGGTTGATGGGGTTTTTTGGGTGTGTCAGTTTCACTTAACTGTTTTCCTTACAAAGGGAGGTAGGGGCAGAGATAAGTGTATAAATGCTATTTTTTTTTAAAAAGCAATAATTTTTTTTTTTTAAATCAAGTGAAGAGATAAGCATAAAGGATCCCTCTTTTAGGTTTCATCTTCAATTAAACATGGCTGGTTGAAAAACAAAAACATTCAAGATTTTTTTTTTTACTGACAACAAGAACAGTTTACTTAAATTTTCAATTGTTCCTTACTTTCACATGTATTTTTACTCCCTAATTA
Source organism: Petaurus breviceps papuanus (assembly GCF_028583685.1). Taxonomy (NCBI): domain Eukaryota; kingdom Metazoa; phylum Chordata; class Mammalia; order Diprotodontia; family Petauridae; genus Petaurus; species Petaurus breviceps. The sequence continues at coordinate 1,430,273 of NW_027187370.1, forward strand.
CATTTCTTTTTTTAAATTTTCAGTTGTAAATTCTCTCTATCTACCCCTCCCCCAACCATTGAGAAAGCAAGAAATGATACCCATTATACATGTAAAGGCATGCAAAACATTTCCACATTAGCCATGTCCCCTTATTGTGATAATAATAATAATAATGTCCCCTACCAAAAAAGCAAGAAAAAGAAAGCAAGCAAAAAAAAGTACTTCAATTTGCACCGAGTCCATCAGCTCTCTATCTGGAAATGGATAACATTTTCCATCACAAATCCTTTGGAATTGTAGATTATAATGTGATCCAAATAGCTAAGTCTTTCATAGTTGATTATTTCTTACAATATTACTCTTAATGAGGTAGCACATCAAGTAACAGCACCAGCTCCAGTATCGGGATGACCTGGGGATCGAATCTGGGCTCAGATACTTAGCACCACACCCAGAAATAACTGGCTGTGTAACCTTGAGCAAGTTACTTAACTCTGATTGCTTTAAAAAAATATATATTACTCTTACTGTTCTCCTAGTTCTGTTCACTTTACTTTGCATCAGTGCATAAGTCTTCCTAGGTTTTTCTGCAATCAACCCTTCCATCATTTCTTTTACCACAAAAATGTTCCATCACAATCATATAACACAACTTGCTTAGCCATTTCCCCACCACAGAAAGAGCTGCTATAAATATTTTTGTAAATAGATGTCCTTTTCCTTTTTCTTTGATTTCCTTGGACTATAGATCTAGCATTGTATTGCTGGGTCAAAGGATATGCTTTTGGGCACAGTTCCAAACTATTCTCCAAAACTGTTAAACTAGTTCCCAGTTCCACCAATAGCGAATTAGTGTACCTATTTTCCCACATTCCCTCCAGCATCTGTCATGTTCCCTTTTTATTATATTAGCCAATCTGATGGGTGTGAGGCAGTACCTCAGAGTTGTTTTAATTTTCATCTCACTAATTATTAGTAAATTAGAACATTTTTTTCATATGACCATAGAAAGCTTTGATAACTTCTTCTGAAAACTGCCTGTTCATATCCTCTGACCACTTATCTTATTTTTCTAAATTAGGCTTAATTCCTTATACATTTGAGAGATGAGATCTTTATCAGAGAAACTTGTAAAAAAAAAAAATTTCCCAAGGGGCAGGCCAGGAAGCGACGGCGCAGGGCAGGCCGAGAGGTAACCTGACCAACAAGGGGAACAAGTCGTCCCACCAACCACAAGGGCCACTGCCAGGCCTTTCACCAAAGGGCTGGGACTGGAAAGAGCAAGGTAAAAACCAAATGCTGGGCCCCTGGCCAGGACAGCAAATACTCCTGGGACTACCATTCCATAGCCCAGAAATTAAAAAAAAAATAAACCCCTATTAGTGATGGGGTGCTTGGGATCTATGTTTATAATATTAATTTGTAATATCAGTTTGTAACATTAGTCTAATATCAGTTTGTAAAATCAATTTGTAAAACCAGTCTGTAAAATCACATTCCCCCCCTCCCCAGCCTCAGAGCATTAACTCTGCCCCTTCCCCCTGCCAGCACTCTGCCCAGCAACAACTCATGAATTGTTTATTTCTGCTTGGAACAATAACAAGCTACACCTATGAATACTTCAATACCCTATCTACAGGTTAACTCCTTAGCCAATTATCCACATACTGAGTCTCCATTAGCCTTGGTTCCCAACATCCATCTTGTCAAACATGACACTGATGGGTGGCAGTCTAGGCACTTCTCAGTCAGTCTTGACCGCTAGCTGACTTAGTGACGTTTCAGGCCAAAAAAAACACACTTCCAGGTAGTCCCAGCTTGGGCTATCTCCCAGTGAATTATGGGCAATACACCTGCACAATTGACATTAAAAGTGCATGTTCCTTTAAGCACTGACCACTCTTTAACTCCTACCTAATCCCACCCTTACTCACCTTGTTAGCATAATTGACATCTGATTAATTGCCTAGACTCCTTAAAAACTATGCCTATGTCATCTTTAAGTTTGCAGGTTCTCTAAGAACTCTTGCTGGTTATACAACATAACAATAAACTTGCAGGTCCCTTAAGGACCCTTGCCCGCTGTAAAGCATAACAATAAACTTTTACAATTCTGACTCCAAGTCTGCTTGGGCCTACTGAATTCTTTTCCAGACTGAATTGATGGCATTCTGGTCTATGACAAGGATCAGAGTTCCTGTATAACTTATTGCCAATCCCCCATCATCAGGACCTCCAAGGACCAAGTTGGCAGAGTGAACCCTGCCTGCTCCAATGCCCCCCTCTGACCCTGAAAACATAGTAACTATTGCCCCAGGGCAAAACCCTCAACAGTAAAGGCTTGGGAACTCTAGAGGAAGGGGGCCTAGGGCCTTGCTTCAAAGTGGGTAGAAAGCAGACTACAAAGACTCTGGAGTCCTACTATCCTCAGAGGGAGGAACCAAACTCAGAGGGAGACAATGTGGACTCCACACTCACAGCTGAAACATCTACAGGGAATAGGTCCCAAGCACAGAAAGCTCTCCTAGATGAGCTCAAAAGGAACTTTGAAAACCAAATGAGAGAGATAGAAGACAAAATGAAAAATTCTTTTAAAATCAAAATTGCAGAATTAGAAAAACATTATAATGAAGAAAACAGCTCCTTAAAAAGAAAAGTGTATGATATGGAAAAGGAGCTCCAAAAACTAACCAAGGAAAATGATTTGCTAAAAGCAAGAATTAACCAAATTAAAACAAACAACTCTATTAAGGAACCAAGAATTAGTCAAACAAAACAACAAGAATTAAAAATTAGAAAAAGAAGTAAAATATCTCAATGGAAAAATAACTGACCTAGAAAACAGATCCAGGAGAGATAACCTGAGAATCATAGGCCTACCAGAAAATCATGATGAAAAAATGAGCCTGGACAACATTCTCCAAGAGCTCATTAAGGAAAACTGCCCTGAGATACTAGAACCTGAGGGTAAAATAGAGATCGAGAGAATCCACCGGACACCTGCTGAAATGAAAGAGTACCAAATTGAAAAGTCCTCGAAATGTTGTGGCCAAACTCAAGAACTACCAGGTAAAAGAGAAAACACTTCAAGTGGCCAGAAAGAAACAATTCAAATATCAAGGAACCACAGTGAGGATCGCACAGGATTTGGCAGCCTCTACATTGAAAGATAGGAAGCCCTGGAATTCAATTTTCCACAAGGCAAAAGAGCTCAGGTTACAAGCAAGGATCACCTACCCAGCGAGACTGGGCATATTCTTCTAGGCAAAGAGATGGTCATTCAAAGATATAACAGATTTCCAGACCATCCTGATGAAAAAGCCAGAGCTCAATGGAAAATTCAACCTCTAATTATAAGATGCAAGAGTGACATAGAAAGGTAAACAAGGAAAACACACACATACACACACCCTGTTATTTAACAAGAGCAAACTGTTTATAGACAAGCAGAGGGTATGAGTATAAAATACACAAAATGACAATTTAAAAAAATCTTATTAAGGGCTACAAAGGGACTGCAGTGGAAGAAGAGGAATGAAGCGGAAAAGGGTAAATTATGCCACACAAAGAGGCAAAAAACAATATAGCAGAGAAAAAGAAGGGAGGGAGATGAATATTATATGAGCTTTTCCCTCATTGGGTCTGGTGCAAGGAGGGGATAACAACCAGTTAAGCATAAGACTCTATGGAGAAGAGATGCAAAACTTATCATATTAGAAGGAAAGAGGGGAGGAGAAGAGCTTCACATGAGATTTGTTCCTGTCACTCTTGGTGCGAAGAAGAAATAACATACTTCATTAAGTACAAAAATATCCTACAGGTAGTAGGAGGGGGAAAGGGCTATGAAATTGGGGAGGGGTTAATAGGGAGGGAAGAAGAAAGGGGGAAGGGGAGGAAAAGGGAGGGGGTCTGATAAGGGAGTACTGAGGGAGGTGGTGGTCAAAAGGAAAACTATTAAGGAGGGGAATGGAGAAGGGGAGAAAAAATATAAGCATTAACAGGGGAGGGAATAGGATGGAGGGAAAGAAATAGATAATAATCATAACTGTGAATATGAATGGAATGAACTCTCCCATAAAACGGAGGCGGATAGCAGAATGGATTAAAAATCATAATCCTACAATATGCTGTTTACAAAAAACACATCTGAAACAGAGGAATACACACAGGGTAAAGGTAAAAGGCTGGAGTAAAATATATCATGCCTCAGCTCAAGTAAAAAAAGCAGGGGTAGCAATCCTTATCTCAGATAAAGCAAAAGTAAAAATTGATACAATTAAAAGAGATAAGGAAGGAAACTATATCCTGCTAAAAGGCACCATCGAGAATGAAGCAATATCATTACTTAACATATATGCACCAAGTGGTATTGCATCCATATTTCTAGAGGAGAAGGTAAGGGAATTAGAGGAAGAAATAGATAGCAAAACTATACTAGTGGGAAACCTTAATCTCCCCCTCTCTGAGCTTGATAAATCCAACCTCAAAATAAACAAGAAAGAAATTAAGGAGGTGAACAGAATTTTAGAGAGGGTAGGTATGATAGATCTCTGGAGAAAACTGAATGAGGATAAAAAGGAATATACCTTCTTCTCAGTAGTACATGGCACATACACAAAAACTGACATGTACTAGGACATGAAAACCTCACAATTCAGTGCAGAAAGGCAGAAATAATAAATGCATCATTCACAGATCATGATGCAATAAAAATCATATGCAATAAAGGGCCATGGAAAGACAGACTAAAAACTAATTGGAAACTAAGCAATTTAATCCTAAAGAATGAGTGGGTCAAACAAGAAACCATAGAAACAATCAGTAACTTCGTTCAAGGGAATGACAATGAGACAACATACCAAAACTTGTGGGATACAATCCCTGAGTGCATACATGAATAAATTAGAGAAAAGAGAGGTAAATGAATTGGGCATGCAATTGAAAAAGCCAGAAAAAAAAACCAAATTGAAAATCCTTAATTAAATACTAAATTAGAAATATTGAAAACCAAAGGAGAGATTAATAAAATTGAAATTAAGAAAACTATTGAATAAATAAAACTAAGGAGCAGCTAGGTGGTGCAGTAAGTAAAAGTGCTTGCCCCGGAGTCAGGAGGACCCGAGTTCAGTTCCGGCCTCAGACACTTAACACCCACACAACAACTAGTTGTGTAACCTTGGGCAAGTTACTTAACCCCAATACCTAACCTCCAAATGGCAAAAAAAACAAATCAATAAATCAATAAAACTAAGAGCTGGTTTTATGAAAAAACCAATGAAATTGGTAGACCCTTAGTCAATATGATAAAAAAAAAAAAGAAAAACAAATTATGAGTATCAAAAATGAAAAATTAAAACAATAATTAGGAACTATTTTGCCCAGTTGTATGCACATAAATTTGACAATCTTAGTGAAATGGATGAATATTTACAAAAAAATAGGTTGCCCAAATTAACTGAAGAGGAAGTAAATTACTTAAATAACCCCACCTCAGAAAAAGAAATCGAACAAATCATCAGTGAACTCCCTAGGAAAAAATCTCCAGGGCCAGATGGATTTACTAGTGAATTCTATCAAACATTTAAAGAACAATTGATCCCAATACTCTACAAACTATTCAGGAAAATTAGTGGAGTCCTATCAAATTCTTTTTATGCCACAAATATGGTACTGATATCTAAATCAGGAAGAGTTATAAAACAGAGAAAGAAAATTATAGACCAATCCTCATGAATATAGATGCAAAAATTTTAAATAAAATATTAGCAAAAAGACTACAGCAACTTATCACAAGAATAATGAACTTTGATCAGGTAGGAATTATTCCAGAAATGTAAGGATGGTTTAATTTTAGGAAAACCATCAGTATAATTGATCACATCAACAATAAAACTAGCAAAAACCACATGATTATCTCAATAGATGCAGAAAAGGCTTTTGACAAAATACAACATCCATTCCTATTAAAAACACTGGAAAGAATAGGAATAAATGGAGCCTTCCTTAAAATAATAGGTAGCATCTATTTAAAGCCATCAACAAGTACTATATGTAATGGGGAAAAGCTAGAAGCATTTCCAATAAGATCAGGGGTGAAACAAAGATGTCCCTTTTATTCAATCTGGTACTAGAAATGTTAGCAGTAGCTATTAGAGAAAAAAAAGAAATCAAAGGAATCAAATTAGGCAAAGAAGAGACCAAGGTATCACTCTTTGCAGATGATATGATGATACGCTTAGAGAATCCTAGAGAATCAAGTAAAAAACTACTTGAGGGAGCAGCCAGGTGGCTCAGTGAGTAAGAGCACCGGCCCCTGTGTCGGGAAGACCTGGGGATCGAATCTCGGGCTCAGATACTTAGCACCACACCCAGAAATAACTGGCCAGATAACCTTGAGCAAGTTACTTAACCCCAACTTCTTTATGGAAAAAAAGAAAAAAAAACTACTTGAGACAATAAATAAATTTGACAAAGTTGCAGGATATAAAATAAACCCACATAAATCCTCGGCATTCCTGTATATTTCTAATGAAATTCAACAGCAAGAGATAGAAAGAGAAAACCCATTTAAAGTTACTGTAGACATTATAAAATATTTGGGCATCTACCTGCCAAAACAAACCCAAGACCTATATGAACACAACTACAAAACACTTTTCACACAAATAAAGTCAGATCTAACTAATTGGAAAGACATCAATTGCTCATGGCTGGGTCGAGCTAATATAATAAAAATGATAATTTTACCTAAATAAAATTATGTATTTAGTGTCATACCAATCAGTTTACCAAAAAACTACCTTATAGAACTAGAAAAACTAGTAACAAAATTCATTTGGAAAAACAAAAGGTCCAGAATATCAAGGGAATTAATGAAAAGAAATGCTAGGGATGGTGGACTAGCTATACCAGATTTTAATCTGTACTATAAAGCAGCAGTCATAAAAACTACTTGGTACATAGAGTAGTGGATCAATGGAATAGACTGGGTACACGAGACTCAGCAGTCAATGACTATAGTGATCTACTGTTTGATAAACCCAAAGACCCCAGTTTTGGGGATAAGAACTCACTATTTGACAAAAACTGCTGGGAAAACTGGAATATAGTATGGCAGAAACTGGGCATAGACCATTATCTAACAACATATACCAAAATCAAGTCTAAATGGGTGCATGATCTAGGTATAAAGGCTGATACTCTAAGCAATCTGGGAAAGCAAGGAATAGTTTACCTGTATGATTTATGGAGAGGGGAAGACTTTATGACCAAACAAGGATCAGAGAGCATTATAAAATGCAATATGGATAATTTTGATTACATTAAATTGAAAAGCTTCTGTACAAAGCCAATGTAACCAGGATTAAGAGGGAAGTGGAAAATTCCCTATATCACTGATAAAGGACTCATTTCAAAAATATCAAGAGAATTGAGTCAAATCTGTAAGAATATAAGTCATTCCCCAATTGATAAATGGTCAAAGGATATGAACAGGCAGTTTACAGAGGAAGAAATTAAAGATATTTATAAGCATATGAAAAAATGCTCTAAATAACTATTGATTAGAGAAATGCAAATCAAAACAACTCTGAGGTACCACATCTCACTAGTCAGATTGGCTAAGATGACAAAAGAGGAAAATGACGAATGCTGGAGAGGATGTGGACAAATTGGAACACTAATGCATTGCTGATGGGGTTGTGAACTGGTCCAACCATTCTGGAAAGCAATCTGGAATTATGCCCAAAGGGCTATAAATAATTTCATACCCTTTGACCCAGCAATACCACTTCTAGGGTTGTATCCCAAAGAGATCACAGAAGTGGGAAACAGACCCGTATGAACAAAAATATTTATAGCAGCTCTTTTTGTGGTAGCAAAGAATTAGAAATTAAGGGGGTGCCCATCAATTGGGGAATGGCTTAACAAGTTGTGGTATATGCATGTTATAGAATACTATTGTGCAATAAGAAATGAGGAGCAAATGGACTTCATATTTACCTGGAGAGGCTTATACGAACTGATGCTGAGTGAGAAGAGTAGAGCCAGGAGGAATTTGTACACAATTACAGACACTATGTATGTGTGATGACCAACTTTGATAAACTGGACTCTTCTCAGCAATCCAGAGTCATAAGTCAATTCCAAAAGACTCATGATGGAGAGAGATGTTTACATTCAGAGGAAGAACTGAGATTGAACCCAGAGAAGCAAACTACCTGCCCTTTTTCGTTTGTTTGGTTTTGTTTCCCCTTTCCTATTCTTCATTCCTCCGTTACAATCCTTCTTTATAACCTGACTAATGCCTAATGTGAAAGTATTTGCAGATACTATACTTGATTGCATGCCGCCATGGGGGTGGGTGACGGAGGAGCGTGGGAGAGAAAATTTGAAACTCAAGGAATTGTGGTAATGAATCTTGTAAACTAAAAGTAAGCAAATTAATAAAGACAAAAAAAGAAAAAAAATTTCCCAGTTTCCCAATTTTCTTCTAATTTTGGCTACATTGGCTTTATTTGTGCAAAACTTTTTTTGTGTGTGTGTGTAATAAAAATTCTTCATTTTACCTCTCAAGAACCTATCTCTTGTTTGGTCATAAATTCTTCCCCTATTCATAGATCTGACACTTTGGTCTTTCACATTCCCCTAATTTGCTTCTCTCACCCTTTATGTCTAACTGATACACCCATTTTGAGTTTATCTTGGTATTCTGTAAGAAGTTGGTCTACACCTAATTCTTACCAGACTATCTTCTAGTTTTCCCAGCAGTTTTTGTCAAATAGTAAGGTCATGCCCCAATAGCTGGGATCTTTAGGTTTATCAAACACTAGGTTACTGTGCTCATTTGAATTTATATATTGTATAGCCAATATCTTTAGAGGATTCAAGAAATTTTGTTGATTGGGTAGAAAACTGCTGTCATGAAGCAGGTGAATCCCAAATCATTATTTATAGAGGACTGTTATGATTCCAATCTAGAAATATCTTGATTCTGGGGCGGCCAGGTAGCACAGCGAGTAAGAGCACCGGCTCCAGTGTTGAGAAGACCTGGAGATCGAATCCCGGGCTCAGACACTTAGCACCCACCCAGAAACACCTCGCCGTGTAACCTTGAGCAAGTTACTTAACCCCAATTGCTTAGGGGCGGCCAGGTGGCTCAGCGAGTAAGAGCACCGGCTCCAGTGTCGGGATGACCTGGATCAAATCCGGGCTCAGATACTCAGCACCACACCCAGAAATAACTGGCCATGTAACCTTGAGCAAGTTACTTAACCCTGATTGCTTTAAAAAAAAAAGAAATATCTTGATTCCTAAGCCCCCAAATAAATGTTTCTTCTTTCACTGTCATATCCAAAGATCAGAGTTTAGAATGCCCCTGAAAGTCAGTTAGATATTGAATGCAAAATAATAAGTCTCCTTTATGAAAAAGCCTGACCCAAACAAAAACCAAAACCTGCAGTATATGTTGATGAGAAAGGAAGATGCCTCAAACTTCACAAAGGAATGATTGTTAGACATTATCTCAACATTAAGACCCAAACCAGTTAGAACAAAAAAATGAAATAAGAGCTGTGCCTTTCCTTGTTAAAGTATCTGTTCTCCTACTCTCTAACATCTTGAAGCCACTAGCACCACAAATACTAAATCCAGTAGACTTTGAATTATGAAAAAAAGGCAAAATGACACAAATGAAAAAAAGAGATAGGAAATTAAGCCTAAAATTCAAATCAGGGCTTTGAAAAACAATGATAGTTACTTAGCAAAAGGCAGAAAAAGTGCTTTTATGTATTCTGAATAATAATGTTCTTTGAGTTGCCTGCTCAATCTTTTACATGTCCAACATGTAGTTTAAATATGTATTACTAGACACTTGGCCTATGATAAAATACTATATCCACCAATTCATAACATGAACATCTTTGCTCTCTTACTAGCCTCATAAGGAATACAAATAAACAATGAATATTCCCTAGAAGCAAACAGATTTTCTGTTCCTTAACCAGCAGGATATGACAAATTAGCAGTCCTCAGATCCCAAGAAAAAGTGACTGTTTTTTCCTCGTGATGGAAAATGCTATTCCATATCAAGAGAAAGAAAAACTATGTAGTCCAAATGCAGATCAAAGCATACTATTTTCTCTTTTTTTTTCTTTCTTGTAGTTTTTTTCCTTTTGTTCCAATTCTTTTTTCACAACATGACTAATGTGGAAATGTTTAATACGATTGTACATGTATAGCCTATATCAGATTGTATGCCATCTGGGGAAGGGGTGAGGGGGTGGAAGGGAAAAAAATTTAGAACTCAAAATCTTTTAAAAGTGAATGTTGAAAACTAAAAATTAATTTAAAAAAATAAATGAACTACTTCAATCTGAGAAACCGAGGCTCTGCTTCACATTAAGTGAGCTAGACTTAGCCATTGCTACAAAGACAGGAAATAGGCTAACAAATTTGTATACTGAACTGTTATTGCAAAAAGGATGAAAACAGTGACTTTTTATTGGATATCCCCAAAATTCAAAGGGACTTAATTTGTACCCTGATAGGATATGACATTTTCTGAAGAAACTGACAAAAATACCCAGCCAGCTTTATGAATAGGTTACTGCAAACTGACCAGTATTACAGAAAATCCAAATATGTTCCTTAGTTATGTAGATTTATCAAACACAAGACATTCAAAATATTCTTTGGGCAAGAGAACAGAAATAATATGCTGTTTTACAAATCAACTTACTAACTCATTAACTTCAGTGAATATATGCATCTTCCTAAAGTCTGAGTTTTCAGTAGAACCTCAGATTCTGAAGAGGGAGAAAGAAGGTAGCAAGTCACTCCAGATTCAGAAGAACAGGAGATATTTGAGCTAAGCTTTAATTATACTAAGCTAACAATTATACAACGAGTAAAGACCTCACCATCAGAAATTACTAAAATTTAAGACTCCAAGAAATTACATTTTTGATAGAATCACTCCAGCACCTTTAGGAATCTTCTTTAATTTTACACAGAAAAAGAAAGTTGAATGGGGCAGTTAGGTGGCTCAGTGAATAGAGCACCAGCCCTGGAGTCAGGAGGACCTGAGTTCAAATCTGGCCTCAGACATTTAATACCATGTGACCTTGGGCAAGTCACTTAACCCCAATTGCCCTTCCAAAAAAAAAGGAGGGGGGGAAAGTTAAATGGAACAAGAGTGTTATATTTCACCTGTTCAATCTTTTTGCTTAGATGTATGTCCCTATATAAATGACAAAGGAGAAGCCAACTTTTTTTTTTTACAATTTTTGTTTTACAATTTGCCAATCTTGCACACAAATCCTAAACACTGGTAGATGTATAACTTCCACACCAAGAATAACAAATGTACTTCCCCCACCTGATTTTTTTCGTATTAACTCTGGTTTTCTAGAATAATGTTTTTTCCAATATCACTTTTTCTAAAATCTCAGAAGTGTAACTGGAACTTGTGATCACTCAAAACAGCTCCAAAATTAGGAAGTAAAACACAACTTCTGCCAGGCTTCTTCCAAAACACTTCTCTACTAAGTTCAAGATAATCAATCTGTACTTAAGCCCTTAGATAAATAAGGTCAACTTTTAGGAAAGAAGTCAAAGATCTTAGGATAGGACACTGACTCCCTTCAAAGCAGTTCTCAGAGCTGCCAACAAGTCTTACTTCTGACATCAACTCCCCCTCTCCCCAGTTCCAGGCACCCCTTCAAAAGCCAGGCAGTCCACCCATCTAAAGGCAGCCAAGTTCTGCTGAGAAGCTGTGTGAAGAACAGCAGCAACAAGAGCCTACTTTGAGGAGATCACCAGTCATGACAGGAGATGAAAAGAAATTATTTGGTCAAGGGATGCATTGTGCCAAACTGTTAGGCCCTGCTTTGAGGTCTCTGCTTGCATGTAACAGCTATTCTTTCCTTTGACAACACCCATTCTCTAAACCAAGGGAAACCAGCTCAGCTTCTGTTTCCATCCCCATTTGGGGTAGTCAAGGTTCTTTTCAGCCTTGTGCTATCAAACCAAGTCACAGAGGTGTCCCCAGGAGACTAAAATACAGAAGGCCACTACCATGTAATTTGCTGCCACAGCTGTTCCTCCTCAGCAGAGAAACAGGGAAATGTGACAGGGAATAAGGTGAATTCACTCTGTCAGAGCTTGTTCTTGACAAAGAGAAGAAAAAGATTAGCTACAGGTGAAATGAAAAAGCAGAACTGATTTTACCTCTGAATAACCGTGTCCTCTCTTCATAACCTCCAGTTCACCAGGGGGTCATCAGTGAAGTCTGGGACTGCTGAAACACCTAGAACCTCCAGCCCATCAAGTTCGGGATGGCTTCAGAACGCTAGGAAAATAGACCCCCAAATGCACCAGGTCACTCTGTCAACCAAACACAAAGGAAAAAACAAAAGGAAAATTAAAAAACAGTCCATCTTGCCTCCATGGGCTAGCTCATGAGGAATATTCAAGCAAATACAGAGGAAGGAAGGCTGACTTAAGCAATGAGCATACAGTCTCCTGGAAGTTGAGAATGACAGTGTCACATTTTCCCTCCCAATACACATAAATTCTGTTCTTTAAACTATCTTGATAATTTCATTGTTCTGGGTCTTTACATGGGCATCCTATTCTTCATCAGTGCCAGATAACCACCGAGGTAAACAATGCTCTGATATTACACAAAAAATAAAATAAGTATCCTCAAGGGCAGAGATGGCTTTCAGGAACATATCTTCTAAGGCTCACTAATGGGACAGTACTCAACTAGGTAGAGACAAAAGAAAAGTTAGGAAGTCAAAGTTTCTAAAGGAGAAAAATCAAGTCAAAATTGTCCACAGGGTACCATAAAACCCATCAGAATGCATTTATGCCAATTTTTTTACTTCTGGACAACAGGCCCAATATCTCAAAAACATTTTTCCTTAATGGTCTCCCAAAGAAGTCAAGAGGAAATCATTAGACAACTATAAATGTTAAAATGTTTTAAAATGCTAAGAGCAAGCAAGACTTTCTGATGGCTAAACAGTGTAAAGAATTCAGTGCACCCTCCTCTGGCCAAATCATCAGCTGAACTTAATTGTCCTAAAGTACCACTGCTGACAATGCTGCCTAATGCCAACCAACATCAATAACACCAAAATTGGCACACTGGACACTAAAACTAGTAAGTTAAAAAAAAATACACATATGCTTCAGACCACACCAACAGATTCTCCCCTAGGATATGAAGGAGCATGAATGGAAAGAAGGGTTGGAGAAAGTTTGATTCATGCTACAGCTTTATCATGATCCAGTCTGTCTCCTGGAGCAATCCAATTAATGTCCTAAATATCTCAGAGCCAGGATGAAGAAAGGGCCCTATAGAAGAATCTGAAATACTAGAAGTTCCATGCCTTGCCTCAACCTAGCTTGAAACTATTCTGGAAACCCATTGAACCCTTTTGTGGGCCTCCAAAAACAGGTATTCCCCAAACCCTTGATATTCAGAATGCCAAACAGCAGTCTGGACACAAGTAAGGGAGGAACACCTCAGGAACACACCTTAGTTTCCTCTCAGATCTGAGTTATGGCTGGCAGAGCTTCTGAGTCTCAGAAGTCAGTTTAACATACCTTTTTAAGTTGTTTAGAGGGATGTATTAGGAGAACTCAGCAGAAATGCCACCTCTGACATTTCACTAGCTATGTTTATAAGGACAAATCAACTAGCTATTTATTAAGTGCCAACTTAATACATAAGTACCAGGCAACGCAGGCACCAGAGATAAAAAGACAAAAATAAAACAGTTCTTGCCCTGAGTTTACCTACTGGGCAAACATATATATAAATTTATTTAATCTCTTTTGAGTTTTATTTTTCATAACTGTAAAATGGGGCTAATACTTGTAGGACCAACCTCATAAAGTTGGTATTATGAAGCTCAAGTGAGACAAAACACTTAAACTTCTATATAAGTATTAGATTCATACTAATCCTCACAGTGTAAGGTCATCTCTCATCTACTCTTTACATACACATACACATACATATACTCTATACATTATATACATATATACATATACATAATCTACACATACAAACATGTGTGTATGCATATATACATATACACATGCAGATATATAGCCGCACACGCACACACACACACACTATGCCCAGTTAATTTACTGTTGCCTCCCCCAATAGAATTGTAAGCTCCTTAAAGGAATGGCTTTGCCTTTGACTTTCTTCGTATCCCTATCCCTTCACACAGTGCCCCTTTCTACCTTACAATTGAATCCTCTCCAGGAACTCTACAATCCAGCTACAACAGGCCTATTTGTTATTCCTCACACAGGACTGGCCATCTCACAACAACAGTGCACAGCCCGACCTCACTCCCCTCCTACATACACACCCCGCCTGGAAATGCTCTCCCGCCTTAGTTTTGCTTCCTAGCTTCCCCTGGCTACCTTCAATACTCTGCTCAAATCCCACTTCCAGTGCCTTCCCTCCAAGATGACATTTCATTTGCACTCTATATATCCTATATGCACAGTTACTTGCAGGCTACCTCCATTATAATATAAGCTCCAGGAGGGCAGAAACCACTGGTTTTTGTTTGTTTTTAACCTTTCTCTTGGCAGTAAGTGCTTACAAGCTGACGGCCTAACAGTACATTACTATATTAATATTAGTGGACAGGCGGGCTAAGCTGACCCTCCGGGTTCTGCTGTTCTTCCTACCCTTTCCAATTCCCCTCACTCCACATCATGCCCCAACTTCATCTGCCTTCATTAACAAATACATCAACCTTAACCTCAAGGCAGATCGCCGCCCCCTACCCCGCTCCCCCTCTCCCCAACACCCCTTCCAGCAACCTCCCCACTGCCCTCCCTCCAAACTGACAACTTTCGCCCCCAAACAGTGTCTCCTAGCCGCCCTGTGGGATGTCACTTGGCACAGACTCCCTAGACCCCCTGAAGGGGGGTGGGGGAAGTATTTGTAAAGAGGGAGGGGGAGGAGAGAGAACTCCCCAATCGTCCAGCTTAGTTCCCTCTTCCCTACCCCATCACCCCGCCCTCAGGCCACCTCCTCCCCCCCAACCTCTCGGCTCCCTACCAGCCCCCCACACACCGATCCTCACTCTCCCAGCCCTACCCCCACCCAGCCCTCGGGACTCTTCAGGCCCCGCCCCCACCCCGTCTCGCCTCAAGCCCCTCCCCCACGACCCTCCCCTTTTCCCCCACCCCCAGCTCCGAGGGTCACCTAAGTTCCGGGGCCCGACTGCCCTGGCCCCTTCGTACTCAAGCCGCCGCTCCGAGAACCTCTTGACTTCTCTCCTCCGCCTCCGCCTCTACTACCGCTCCGGCCTCGTCCGGTCCTCTCAGCTCCCAGTTCTCTCGCGCGCTCTCTCGCTCTCTCACCCTTTCTCGCCGCCACCGCCCCTTTTGCCAACCCGGAAATGGATCCACTCCCACCGTCCACAGCGTCCGCGAACAAAATGGAGTTGGGAAAGGAAAGAGGAAGGAGTGGAGTCGAGGGGTATTGAGGGCATACGCTTCCACAGAGGCCACGCCTCCTTGCGGAATGACGAAAATGGAAGGGACGCGGCCTCCATGTTGGGGAGGTCGCCCTCCCTGCAGAAGAGGAAGTGGGAGCGGAAAAAGGACCGTGTGTGAGGATCCCCTTCCCTCTTTCACACCGTCCTCTCCTCCACCCTCTCACCCCAGCCAACTCCAGCCAACAAAAGAGTAAAAGAGAACTGGGTCCCGGTATAACCCTGCAGACACCTTATGGCCAAGCTCCTGTTGTCATGACGACAGGGATGATGGCTCCTGCCAGGTTCACGATGTTCCAGAGAATCAGAGAAACTCTTATTTGGGAGGAAACCCAGAGGCCATGCAGCCCAGCTCATACCTGAGCAAGAATCCTTGCTACAATATCCTCAACAAGGGGTCATCCAGCCTCGGCCCGAAGGCTTCCAGCAAAGGGAAACCTACTCTTTCTAGGCAGCCCATTCCACTTTTGAAGATTGTTCGCTTGTTGTAAAGTTTTTCCTAACTTTCAATCTAAATCTTCCACCCATTGCTTTATGTTCTACCTATGGAATCATACAGATTAAGTGTAACCCCTCTTCTCCTTAATTATTCCTTTTTTTTATCCAGACGTGTAGGGAACAATCAATCAAGCAATCAACACTTACAAAGAACCTATTATATGCCAGACCCTGGAACCTAAACTCCCTCTACAAGGCAACTGGTTTTGGTTTTTTTTTTCTGTAGTTTATAGTCTTAAATAATTGCCTAGGGCACTGAGAAATTAAGTAACTTAAATTCTAGCTAAATCTGACAGTGTCAGTATGTGTCAGAAGCAGGACATGAATCCAGATCTTCTGACTGATGCCTCTGATGCCTCTCTTCCACATGACAGCTCTTTACAAATACTTGGAGATAGTTATCATATCATTCATGCAGGCACACACACACATACCACCCCTGCCCCAAGCATTCTCTTCAAATAAAACATCTTCACCTCCTTCAGCTAATCTTGTGTAGCATAGTTTCCAGTCCTCTCCCCTTCCTGGTTGACTTCTGGACTGTCCATTTTGTCAACATCCTTTGTAAGATATGGAGCCCATTCAGACCTGAGCACAGTATTCAAGATGCTGTCTGAGCAGAGTTGAATATAAGTCTCACCATCTTTCTCATTTTGGATATATAGCCTGGATACGTATCCAGGTTCTCAATGCAGCCTAATATTGTATTAATTGGTTGTGTGGTTTGATTTGTTGTTGTTTTGGTTTGATTTGTTGTTGTTTGTTTTTTTGGGGGGGGGGGAGGGGTTGGTTTTTACTGCCATATCACATAATGGATTCATACTGAGCTAGTTCTTTATATCTCTCAAATTTTTTTGTATATAAATTGTTATCTAACTACACTTTCCTCAACCTGTACTTACTCGGTTGATAATCTTGAACCCAAGAAGATTTCTTGAATCCTCCTCATTTCTCATCTACTTTCAAACTTCAACACTCCAGAAAGCTCATTATTGGGAAAATCTTATCATCCTACAAGATCCCATCAACCTGGGTATCCTACTTCATCATTACCCCCTAACCCTCTGATTGAAGAGTGGGATTAAAGAACTCAGCTCAGATTTAGTTGTTCAGTCATTTCAGTCATGTCTGACACTTCTCATTTTACAGATGAAGAAACTGAGGCAAACAGGGTTGAGTAACTTGCCTAGGGTCAGATAGTGTCTGAGGCCAGATTTTAACTCAGAAAGTGGAGTATTCCTGACTCCTGGACTGGGCACTCTATCTACTGATCCACTTAGCTGCCCTAACTTAGCTCAGAACATTTCCTTATTTCTCAACTAGTTGCACTATTTTAGGAATTCCAATCTTTCCCACACCATGCTCTCAGGAAGTCCTTTCTTACAGATTTATCCATCATCTCTCTTACTGTAGCCCTTTAAACCTTGATCTGCTTGCTCTGACCTGAGTGGTACTGAGGTTACCCATAAAGAAGGTTAGGGTTGCTCTGGAGACCCCAAAATACCAACATGCCAGGTCCTGTCGAATGAATTTGACTCAAGTCTTCTCAGCCAAAGAAAAGTTTATTAAAAATTTGCTTGCATTGGACACAGAGTAAGCCTGTGCTAGGTCATTCTATGGTGCTCTTACTATTCTATGGTGCTTTCACACTCATGGAGACAAGATGAGGTCTTATATACAGAAGGTTGTGGGAGGAATCTAGGGGTGTTCTAGAGGAGGAGTTTGGGGAGGGTCTTCAGGAGGAGTTAATGAGGTCAATGAGTGATTAAGGGTGGGAAGTCACTGGAGGCCACCTGAAGACCACAGACAATGGTGGGCTAGGCCAGTTCTGGGATGGATTGACACTTTGATAGGCTCAAGGATGGGAAGTCTAGTAACAAAGGCTTGGGCTCAGCCACAATGTAAGGCTTATTGCCTCATGCAAATGCCTCATCAAATGAGACAATTTAATCAAGAGTCCAAGGGAGGTTCCCAAAGCCTGTACCACAAAGACTCAAGGACAGCTGGGGAGAGGGGGGGACTCCCAGAGCCCATACCTCATCAGTACCTGACACCACCAGGTCAGCCTTTCAGAATATATTGCAATTCCCCATTAGGCTTTTTCTTCTCAAGATCAAATAAAAGTCTACTGAAACTCTAGCCTCCTCCCTTCTTTGTTCCCTCCACATGTCTTCCTTCTCCTTCAGATGTTGGAACCGGAACATAGAGATGCCATATGGGGCCTTATCAGTGTTTATGGTATCAGAAGGATACCTGGATGGTTCCTAGAAGCACAATTTGAATCAGACTGAAAGCCAGTAAACACATGTTAAATTGAATACAGCTAGGTAGAAAGGAAGGTAGGGTCAGTATGGAAGGTAGACCAGGAGTCTGAGTATAAGCACATTTCTTAAGATTTCATCTTTACTTGATAGGCTACATTTAGTTACTAATTTTATTTATTTATTTTAGGGCACCTCCAGGCGTTTTTTAAAAAGTTCTTTTTTTCCCCCCAGTAAAACCGGAAGGCCTGGGATTGATGCCTGGGGGGGAGGGGGGGGGAGAGAAGAGAGAGAGAGAGAGAGAGAGAGAAAGTTGCTTATCATCCTGGCAAAGTACAGGCCTTCAGAAATTGTTTCAACCCCCCTCCACCAAACTCCTTTATCTTGAGGGATTTAAAAGGAAAAAAAAATCAAAGAAAGAAAAACCAGCAGTTAGTAATTTAATTTCCTTTTGATGATACTTAAACTCGTAGCATCAGTTTGGGAAATGAGCTCCTCCAAGAATCCATTACTCTGTTTCCCCATCAATCTCCTACCCCCCTCTCCTTTACTGCAATATCCCCCAAAGTCAGATGACAAAAGTTTCTTTAATGAGAACAGTAGTAGTGACACCTAGTGGACTTAACGTGTACAATCTGAACATGCCTTCACTTTGTCTCTTTGAAGACTAACAGAAATGAGGCTGATGGTACAGTTTCCAACTAGGGAATACACACAGTTTAGGGACAAATCTGCAATGTCATTAAAACAGTGCTCACTGTTTCATGTACTTTGAGATTAACAAAGCGCTTTCCTTATAAAAACCCTGTAAGGTAGAAATATTTTCCCCCATTTTATAATTGAAGAAAATCTTATTCTCTGAAGCCACAACTAGAGATCTTTCAAGCTGGGACAAAAATAATTGAAGGAGGGGGGACAGGGTAAGAAAGAGAACATGGTTATAGTCACATTGGGAAAAAGATGTTGATCCAAGAGAAGGGGAAACCAAGCAACAGGACGTTGGATACAGGACTCTGGGAATGCCAAAGAAAGTTTCCAGGCTTCCAGCTCTGCAAAGTGAGACATAATTCTGTGGTCCAGGAGAAGAGGGGGCTCATCACCCTGTGTTGACACCCAAGTGGAAAAATCATTTGCCTGGTGGTATTTAAGGGTATAACCATTGCTTTACCACCTCATACTCTCTTAAAAGGAGAAACTCCAAAGAGAATCTTGACCCCCCCCCAAAAAAGAAATTGAGTTCTTCAATCAATGTTGCATTTATTAAGGGTTAGTTGGCAGGCCCTGTGCTAGGTACAACAAATAGAAATACAAAAAAAAAATTAAATAATCCCTACTCTCAAGGAGCTTACATTCTGTCAGGGAGACTATATGTGTGTGTGTGTGTATACATGTATATACCTATACATATATGTGTACATGACATATACATATTTGTGTATTTGAATGAATGATATAGTAAAAAGGGAGGGCCCTAGCATTTGGGGGATCAGGAAAGGCTTTGTGTAAAAGTGATACTTGAGCTGAGTCATGAAAGAAAGTAAGGAATTCTATGAAGCAGAGGTAGAGACTACATTCCATGAGTGGGGGTTGGCTAGTACAAATGTACAGTTTGCTAGTGCAAATATAAGTGTTATCTCCCCAACTGGAATTTATGATCTTTGAGGGAAGACTTTTATTTTCCTACCTTTCTGCATATTTCCAGTGCCATATATAAAGCTTAGATTGAAATCACCTCATTTTAACTTTAATGCTTTAACTAGCTAGTGCCTCCCTTCATTTATTATTTCCAAAGTATTATTTTATAAATAATAAAAATATTTATTATTTCCAACTATTTATACATAGTTGTTTGCATATTGTCTCCCTCCCAACAGATTGTGAGCTTCTTGAAATCAGGGACTGCCTTCTGACTTTCTTTGCATCCCTATCACTTAGTACAATGTCTGGCACATAATAGACACTTTATAAATGTTTATTGACTGACCGAATGTATCAGCAATGCCATATTCACAATGCCTATAGAGATTACAAATATGCTGATATAATTATCCATCACAAAATACGTCAGGTTTGCCATTTGGGGAAATAAACTAGAAAATTTATTAAGATACCAAAAGACTGAGTCCCAAAACCAGAAAGTGAAAGCCATCAGAGTAGTTATGACATTGGCACAGGTAGATAAAGTAGAAAGCACCCACATTTTCAAGCCTTTAAAACAGAACAGGCTACCTCAGGCAAAGGTCCTCCTCTCCCCACTCACAGCAACCACCCAGCATCCTGGAAGTGTGCTCCCAGCAGCTCCGGCCCCTGGCAGTCCTCAGCAGGAGTCCTTAGCAGAAAGTCCTGCTCCCAGCAGCTCCAGCCCCTGGTAGTGCTCAGCAGGGGTCCTAACTAAAAAAAAAAAAAAAAAGGCAACCGCCGCCAACTGCCAACCGCAGGACCGTTAGCTCGGCTTTTCACTTTCTCTTGCTCTGCTATGTCAGCACGTCCATGGGGCATGGGAGATCTTTAAATCCCATAACCCTTACACCGAACTAGGCATGAACATTTTTTGATTGAATCAAACATCATAACCGAATGCAAATAGGGCCTGTACACCTCCATGAATCAATCAAAGTCAATATGTGAGATACTAGGGCATTCTCTACACAATTTATATAAGAGGAAGCATCTAGGGGCAGCCAGGTAGCACAGCGAGTAAGAGCACTGGCTCCAGTGTCGGGATGACCTGGGGATTGAATCTGGGCTCAGACACTTAGCACCCACCCAGAAACACCTGGCTGGGTAACCTTGAGCAAGTTACTTAACCCCGATTGCTTAAAAAAAAAAAAAGGAAGCATCTATCTCAGGATTAGAGGAAGATATTCTAAATGTCTGGATGTGAAAAGTTAGGGCAAGTATGGCATTTCCAGCACTCTTTTGAGAAGCAAAGGGAAGAATGAGTTGTGGCAAGGAAAGGAAAGTCATTGGCTGTAAAGGAATTTTCAGAGAAGAGGACCAAGGTTGAGAGAAGTCCCAAGAAAAAGTCTGCTTTTTCCTCAGCTTCCTTATAAATGTTTGTGTATCCACAGTCACTATAATTCTGCTGTTGCATTACCTATGTTTCCTGTAAAACAAATTTTGCCCCTTCTACAAAGAGACCAGGGGCTAATTATGTGTGTGGCGGGGGGGGGGGGGGGTCTGCAGAGAATCCAACCTCTGCATAAGTGTTAGGAAATTTCAAAATTGGAGGTGCAGCAGTAGTCAATGACTATAGTAATTTACTGTTTGATAAATCCAAAGACTCCAGTTTCTGGAATAAGAACTCACTATTTGACAAAAACTGCTGGGAAAACTGGAAAATAGTATGGCAGAAACTGGGCATAGACCAATATCTTATACCATATACCAAAATAAAGTCTAAATGGATACATGATCTAGATATAAAGGCTGATATTGTAAGCAATCTGGGAGAGCAAGAAATAGTTTACCTGTCAGATTTATAGAGAAGGGAAGAATTTATGACCAAAGAAGAGATAGAAAGTATTATGAAATGCAAAACGGATACTTTGATTATATTGAACTGAAAAGTTTTTGTACATATAAAGCCAATGTAACCAAGATTAGTAGGGAAGTGGAAAACTGGGAAAGAATTTTTACAACCAGTATCTCTGATAAAGGCCTCATTTCTTTTTCTTTTTTTTTTTTGGAGGGCAATTAGGATTAAGTGACTTGCCCAAGGTCACATGGCTAGTTTTTGTGTTAAGTGTCTGAGGCCGGATCCGAACCCAGGTCCTCCTGACTCCAGGGCCGGTGCTCTATTCACTGCACCACCTAGCCACCCACAAAAGGCCTCATTTCTAAAATATACAGAGGACTGAGTCGAATTTATGAGAATACAAGTCATTTCCCAATTGATAAATGGTCAAAGGATATGAACAGGCAGTTTTCAGAGGAAGAAATTAAAGATATCTATAAGAATATGAAAAAATGCTCTAAATCACTATTGATTAGACATATGCAAATCAAAACAAATCTGAGGTACCACATTTCACCTGTCAGATTGGCTAACATGACAAAACAGGAAAATGATAAATTGCTGGAGAAGATGTGGAAAAAATAGAACACTAATGCATTGTTGGTGGAGTTGTGAACTGATCCAATCATTCTGGAGAATATTTTGGAATGATGCCCAAAGGACTATAAAAAGGTGCATACCCTTTGACCCAGCAATATTAATTCTAGGACTGTGATCCCAAAGAGATCAGAGAAGTGGGAAAAGGACCCATATGTACAAAAATATTTATAGCAGCTCTTTTTGTGGTGCCAAAGTATTGGAAATCAGGAAGATGCCCATCAATTGGGGAATGGCTAAACAAGTTGTGGTATATGAATGTCATTGAATACTATTGTGCTATAAGAAATGAGGAGCAGAGTTCTTTATATTAACCTGGAGAGACTTATATAAACTGATGCTGAGTGAGGCGAGCAGAACCAGGAGAACTTTGTACACAATTACAGACATATTGTAACTGTGTGACTAACTTTGATAGACTGGGTTCCTCTCAGCAATTCAAGGTTATAAGACAACTCCAAAAGACTCATGATGGAAAGGGACATCCACATCCAGAGAAAGAACTACAGAGTCTGAATGCAGATTGAAGCAAACTACTTACTCCCTCTTTTTTGTATTTTGTTTTGTTTTGTTCCTTTCTCATTGTTTACTCCATTGGTTATAATTCTTTACAACTTGACTAATGTGTAATGTGAAGGTGTTTGTAGAACCTATATTGGATTGCATGCCACTATGGGGGGTGAGGGGGAAGAATGAGGGGGAGAAAATTAGGAACTCAAGGATTGTGGAATTGAATATTGTAAACTAAAAGTAAATAATTTTTTTTTTGAGGTGTGGAACAACTATGACTGAACTCAGAACTTTTCACCTAAAATAAATTCCCTAAAATCAAAGAGGAGAAAAGCAAGTGAATCTTAAAAACCATTACATTTTTCCCTAGACTTAAAATAAGCTAATTATTGTAACAAAAATGTTGCATTGGCTCTTAAGAAATACTTGTCTGAGTAACAGAGACAGGAGATGGAGTATATGCATGAGGTGCAGAGAGGTCCACTTTGGCTGGCCCAAAGAGAGTAGAAAGGGGAATGATGTATAATAATGCTGGAAAATGAGTTTATGAAGGGCTTTAAAATACAACAGAAGAATTTCTATTTGATCTTAGATAGGAAGCCATTGGATGTGTGTGTATCTTTCTGTCTGCCTGTCTATCACTCGTGTGGGCACACTCCTGCAAATAATTAGCTCTGTTTTGGACATATTGAGTTTAAGACATTCCCAGGACATCCAGTTTGAAATGTCCAAGTTAACCATTGGGTCTCATAAGGGAACAGCTCTGGGAGGAATTGTCTTTAAAGCTATAGCCAAACAACCACAATATTTACAACTGTGGTATTATAGCAACCCTAATATTTCTCCTCTTTACTTTTTTTTTTTTAAAGCAATTTGGATTAAGTAACTTGCTCAAGGTTACATGGCCAGTTATTTCTGGGTGTGGTGCTGAGTATCTGAGCCCGGGATTCGATCCAGGTCATCCCAACACTGGAGCCAGTGCTCTTACTCGCTGTGCTACCTGGCCGCCCCTATTTCTCCTCTTTTCAAACTTCTTTTCCAGTTTGAGAGAAAAAGTTGTCCCTTGGAAAGAAAAGCAAAAATGTCCATTCTCTGGGGTTACTGAAAGGGACTCTCCTCAGTTTCCTGGGAGGGTAAAGAGCTAATAGCAATAGTAGCCATCTGAACCCCTACAACCTCTAAACAATGCCCTAGTATACTGAGCTTGTGTCCTACATGCTTTGAGAGAACACAAAGTCCTGGTATGGGCTCTCTAAAACTTCTGTCTCTTTGTCCATTTCAAAATTCTGTGTTCCCCTCCATGGTCTTGAGAAGTTTGGTGCCTGGACTTGGTCTTTAAGCAAAATGACTAAAAATGATCATTCTTCTGTAAGTGTTTTAGACCTAAATAGATTTTTTTTTTTACTTTAAGGCAACCTTGGACGTTACAAATGGCCAATATCGGGGAAAGGGAGATGGCATTTAAAAAAAAGTTTTCTATGGGGGTCTCTCCCCTTCCATGCTTTTAGCTCCATCTGGAATTTTTCCCTATCACTCACTTTAAATACCACCTTCTCCAAGAAATTTTCCCTCATCATACCACCCAGAAATGTTCCCTCTCTGTTTCTGAATTCCTATAGTCTCTCTTGAAGCATTTATTTTATACTTCCTAATAATGTCATCATCTGGGTAGATATTTAACCTCCCCTGTTTTTTTGTAAACCACTTGCAGGTAGGGACTTGATATTCATCTATGTATTTCTCGTTGTTCTTTTGTACACTGTAGGAATTCAATAAAGGTACTGAGTTAAATTTTCACTTTTTCAAAGCTCCAGTGTTTTTACTCCATGCATGGCAGCTACCAGGCTAGTCTTCATTGACTAAATCAGCTCCTGAGAGAGGCTTGAGATACACAGCACTGGATCCCTTACTTGCCACTCCATTTTCTCCTCAGACTCGATTAAAAATAAAAAAGACAAATACAAAAGAGGAGAATAGCAGACATATTAGTTCAGAGACTTTATTGGCCTTTTCTCCGCCCAACAACCAAAACTGCACAGTACACACCATTCGTTCTGTTAAAGCTGTCTTGGCTGGGGAGGAATACAGGCAGTGGGAGGCAGTGGGTACATGGGTGAGAATAAGGAAGTGAGGGAGGATGATGGTGGGAAGCCAGTGTGACCAAAAGTGAATGTGTTTACAAGTGTGCTAAGACGCTCATACACACCTGTATAAATGCACATAGGAGTAGGGAAGGGAAGGAGGATACTACAACAGGTAAGAGAGTTAGGAGGTTGAGTTTGGCAAAAAAAAAAAAAAAGCTATATGATTTTTTTTTTGAGTGGCATTGGGGAGAAGAGAATTGGGGAATTAAGAAGGAAATTGCACAGACGGAATGGGATAGGGAGATGAGTTGGGAGCAGGGAATGTGTAGAGTGGGAGTGTATGTTAGTGTCTGCGTGTGGGTGCAGGGACATTTTGTAGCAAGAACAAGACAGATGGGCCATATAAAAGGGACTGTACAATGTTATGTATGATACAGCATTACATATTATACAAGGCTCTTTCCCTCTTTTTGTTTTAAAAAATAAATTTACAATTAAAGAGCATTTGGTAAAAAATATATACATTCTCAAAGAAAAAGAAACAGCAACAGCTGCCACAAAAAGGGAGAGGAGGAGCCTGATAGGAGGGCAGGGTGGTGCCAAGAAACCATGCCCAGTAGCTGCCAGGGGCCCCTGTACCCACACCCCCTTGACTCCCAACCTGGGAGGCCCATAGTGGGAGAGACAGAGAGAGAGGTAGCAAAGGCATTGCCACACAAGGTCCATTCTCTGCCTTTAGAGCCCTACCTTCTTGGAGGAAGAGGGTCCTCTGCCCAAGAAATGAGTAGCCAGACCCACCCTAACCCCGGCTGGGAGAAAGGAAAGAATAGAAACAGAGGGAGAGGCACAAATATCCATCTTTCCATGTGCCAGATTCTGGTAACAGAAGGAAATTTGGGGGTGGGGTGGGGAGTGGAGCAGGGAAAGAGAAAATTCCCATTTTAATGACTAGATACCCCAAAGCAAATAAAATAGGATAAAGGTAGCATTTGTCAGCAAGGACCCTTAACTCCTGACTCTGTGCCTCATTTCCCTCTTCTATACCACCCAGGAGAAGAGGGATGAGTACACTAGGCAGCTTAAGTCTATGTTTCCCTGAGCATCTGCTGCCCTCTCACCCCCACCCAGGGATATTTTGGAAATGGGAGAGGAAGAAGGGGAGAGGGAAGGACAGAGGGAATTGCGCAGGGGCTCATGGGTACACCTCCCACCTGCTGCTGCTCCCTGTCCCCAGGGAGAGCTTCACCCACAAGCCTGGGCATGTAGGGCAGCACCTGGGGAGTAGAGCAGAAGTAAAAACATGGAAGGGATTGGTGGGAAAGAGAGAATGAAGAAAACACCCAGGCCCCTCCCAGGACCAGGGCAGACAAGGGTAGCACCAAACAACAGAGATCACCTTGAAAAACGCACCCCCATTTTTCTAGCTGGAGATCCTATTCCTTTCTCACAATTCCCCCAACTAACCCTGGGAAAGGGAGAGCTGTACAAAGCGGCAAGATAAAGATTTGGAAAGGGAGTCCCTCTCCCTTCATAGCAAAAAGGAGTCCCAGGACTACAAAAGAAGAAGCTAGTAGATATGCCAGACATAGAGGCTGCTGGTTTTCCCTCCACAATTTCTTTCCTACCCTACTCTGCAGTGTTCCTTCCCACCTGAGCATCTGGGGGCTAGAAATTCTATCCCCAAACTGATCCTGCTACAGGAAGGGGACAGAGGAGGAAACTGCCACCTTCTCTCACTGTCTTGGGAAGTGAAATGGGAGGGTACAATTTTGGCTAGGACTAGAGGCAGAAGGAGAGGAGGGATCTAGAAAATCAAAATTCAGGTAGCCTGGAAGGGACAGGCATAAGATTTCAGTGCAACAAAGCTGATTTCTAACCAACCCTCCAAGGAGGAGGGAGATCTGTCAGGGCAAGGAGGAGACAGGAAGAGGAGGAGGGACACACGTGCAAAGTGCTTGAGTGCCAGGTGTGGGTACCAGGAGCTCCTGGAGAAGTAACTGGACTGGTACTCCGAACCCCACCACCACCCTCACTGACTATTGGCCTCCAGCTTGTAGGAGAGCTCAAAGAGTAGATTCTGGTTGTCAATGACCTGGAACTGGCGCACATAGGCCTTTGTCTGCAGGTGGTGAGGTGATGCTTCCATCTCCAGGCCTATGGGAACATCAAGGGGGAAGTCACTCCTGGAACCAGCCCTCCCCCCGCCCACACACACACAAAACATAGCACCTGGGGTTGAGGGATGGGAGAGGTAGTTTCACAAGGGAGGAGAAAAACAAGGGCCTTCATTTTTAGAAGGTAAATTCCTTGAGGATGGAGAGCCAGGGAAAGTAGGGGTTGGAGAGGGTTTGGCCTTGTCACCATAGCACTCTCACTCAAACATACACACATCCCACTACCCATCTAACCCTGCTGTTACCATACTCACAGAGGGGTCGACTCCTATATTTTCGGATTGTTCTCACTTTTTCTGCCACTGAATGCTAAGGAATGAGGATGAGGGGAAAACCATAAGGAAGCACAGTGAGTAAAAAAGCAAACACAAATGCCCTTCTTCCCTCTTTTAACACCTTCACTTCCCTAACTTCAAGGCCTGAGTTCCCTCCCTATTGAGTTCAACCTATTCCCACATTTCTAGTCTCTAAACAGCTCAAAAAAAAGGATGCAGGATCCTTGACTTTAGAGTAAAAAGATACCTTAGAGATAATAGCTCTAACTTTCTCATTTTACAAAGGAGGAAATTGAAGCCTATATAAGGGAAATGATACATCTCTGGTCACTAAAGCCAGTAGGATCAAATATGAACTCCTCTGTTTGGAACTGAAAGCCCTTCATATTGCCTTTCCAAGCTCACTGATCAGTCTTTTATCTGTCCCTCACATACAACATTCTATTTCCCATCTCCAGGTCTTCCTAAGGTCCTTCCTAAGCATGAAATGTACTTTCTCCTTAACTCCTCCTCTTAGAATCCTTAGGTGCTTCCTCCAAAGCCCAATGTGGGTTCTACCTCCATGACCACTAGCTATGCACTAGCCAGTACAAATCAGCCCTCTAATTTTTATTTATTTATCTAATTTGTTTTTATTATGTATATATTTTGTATCCACATATATGTGTGCATCTTGTTCATCTCCCCCCCACCCCACAAAAAAAAAAGTAAGCTCATTAAGGACAGGGATTTTGGATTTTTTTTCTATCTCTAGTACCTAGCACAGTGCTGTAGCACATTAGGTGATTAAAAAATACTTGATTGGTTGATTGATAATAGCCAGCAAAGACAGGTTCTCTGATTTCAAATCCCTGCGCTGTTCTAGATCCCCCTAAATGAGAGTGGACAGGGCATGAAAGGGAGACAGCTAGGGTTAAAGTACCCAGTTAGCCTGAGAATCCTAGTTACTGAGTATCAGATCTGTTACGTGTGGAAGGGTTGCCACAATAATGCTGCCTTAGAGATGGGCTTGGAATCTGCCTGGAAAGCTTGGGCACTGTAAAGAAGGATATTGTCTGCCAGGCAGGGCCGGTGAGGCACAGTACAACATGAGCTAGGAAGGGAAGGAAAGCCCAACCCCTGATCCATTAGGAAGGGCAGGTGAATGGATGGTTCACTCACCAGCTTCTCAATATTGACTAATCCGTCCAGGAGAGTCTTGCTGCCTTCATGCAGGAATGTCAAATCTATAGGGGGAAAGAGGAAGAGACAATCATGTATGAATAGGGGAACCAAAGAAAACTCTTGGAAAATCACCGTAGTGGAAAGCTGAAGCAATTCAAAGTTTCTCTGCACAACCATACAATATTCCATACTCCTCTTTAGCCTAGAAGATTTCAGATTTGGGATTTAGAATCAGGATTTAAGTCAAGGTTCCTTAACCTGGTGTCCACAGACCTCTTGGGGGTCCATGGATAGATTCCAGGGAGTATGTGAACTTGAATGGTAAAAAAACATTATATCTTTATATGAGTTTAATTAATTTGTTTTGTTGTTCTTTGAATTTTATTTTGTTCATTCACAAACATTCTTTGGAGAAGGGGTCCATAGGCTTCACCAGACTGCCAAAGGGGTCTATGACCCACACAAAAAGGTTCAAAAGCCCTGGTTTCAGGTTCAGGGAATAACCTGAGGGGTTGGAGCACTGATGAAAGGTCATGAAGGGTCATGATTGAAAGACTCTTCACCTTTGAGGATCAGAGGCACGAAGGGGATCACTGGTGGCTTCATCTTAGATACAACCTCTCTGTAACTTTTGTGGTTCCTGCAGGGGTCCTAGAGAATAAGAATAATGGATGATATTTATATATGGCTTTCAGGTTTACAGACTATTTTGAATATTACTTCACTTAAGCTTCATGGTAGCCCTACTGAGACAGGTAAAAATTTTATTGACCATTCCTGTGATTTCATCAACATAGGGGACTCAAAGAGAGGAATTTTCCTTTTCAATCAACATATTCTCTTCAATTTAAAGCATCAGAGGGGTGGCTAGGTAGCACAGTGAATAGAGCACTTGCCCTGGAGTCAGGAGTACCTGAGTTCAAATCCAGCCTCAGACACTTAACACTTACTGTGTGATCTTGGGCATGTCACTTAACCCCAATTGCCCTGCCTTCTCCCCTCCAAAAAGCAATAAAATAAAATAAAGTATCAGAGTTGCTTCAGACATTAAATGACGTGCCCAGGATCACACAGCCAGCAGGTATTAGAGGTGAGACTTTAACTAAGGTCTTCCTTAATTTGAGGCCAGTCCTCTATCTACTAACTGAAGCTGCAAATGAGGAAACTTAGGCTCATTGAAAGTAACCATCCTTCAGTTACAAGCTAAATCAGCATAAGAAGAAGAATCTGAGCCCTGCTTCCAAGTCCATCTCTGTAACCACTCTGTCAGTTGGCCAGGAATCAAAGACCTGACATTATCACTATCAAGTGCTCCCACTCCCTTTCTAACATTCCTGCCTCAGTTCCCTCTCTGACCATGTGGCTGGTTTTGGACACAAGGGAATAGGGAGTGGTGACTGCTCTTCGAGCTCCTTACAAATACATACCTCCCTTACATCCTTTTCTATCTACTAAAAACCTGGGTTGGTCAAGTAACAAGAGGGTCCCTAGAATCCTAGAGAGGTAAGCATATTTGTGTGTACATGTGGAAAGAGGGTAGAGAAAGCAACCATACTCACTGTTAAGTTCTCAAATTTTCGGAACAAGTTCTTGAATTTCCCAGGAAGTTTCTGAAGAAAAAAGTTTGAAGAAAGGAAAGGAAATGTTCAAAGAGAAGGCACTGGTTTCAGGGCAGCTTTACCTGGGGAGGTGGTGGATGGAGGTTGATGACCAGTTTGCCCAGAATGTAGGCTAATGGGGTGGCAAATAAAGAAAGGGACAAGGAGATTACAGCTTCATTTGAGGAGTTAACAATGGCATAGGGAGAATTGTTGGGAATAAGGAAGCTAGAACCTTGAGATGGAAGAAGGGCTAGAACCCAAGGTAGAAGGGAGTGGGAAAAGAAGGGAAAATCCTAGTGGGCAGGGGATATCCCCTCACCTCCCAGGTGAGCCGAAGGCGGCTGACAGCAGCGTTATCCAGCCCCATAATCACAGCATAGAAAGACAACAGGTCCTGATTTTGTTTACAGCTGTTTAGAGTAAGGATTAAGGGAATGGTGAGTAGGTTTCAGGGACCCAGACCTTTCCCAAATATAGAGCCCCCTTCCCTGCTTTCCCAGTCAGATTTGGGGCTCACATGGCTGCAATCTTGATGAACTTCTTGAGCAGCTGTGCTCGCTTCCCGAGAGGCTCACAGAGCAGAACCTCCGTGGCCACCCAGTGGGTGACCTCACTGCACCTCTGCAGCAAAAGCTCCAGGTTGGCTGTCTCCCGTCGGCCTCGCTCCCCGTGAAACACGTAGTCCACGAACTCCAGCTAAGCCACCAGACAGTTTGAAGATGAAGGAAGACGGGTAGCATGGAGAAGAGTGTAGAAAAGACAGAGGAAAAGACAACAGAGTTGGGGGAGACAGAGGTTGAGGTGCATGAGATGGAGAGGACAGTGGATGGGGACATCCAAGGGAAAGGAGATAAAGGATAAAAGCAGGGACATGGAATTGAGGGCAAAGGGAAGTCAGTATAGAAGGGATGGGGGAAGACAAAAACAACATTGGTAAGAGGTCTACCAGTCCTCTTCCAACTTATTGCCCAGCCTTGGTCCCCTTTCTCCCCTCAGCCATCTCTTCCATCTAGCCCTCTTCCCTTCCCCCACTTTCCACCACCCATCCCACCTCATGCACGCATCTGAACAGCTCCCAGTGGAAGGCAGTAAGGTGATTGGCAATGTCCTCTGGCTCCACTCGGTGAATCTCTGTGTCCCCAGGGGATACCTGGATCTCCTCAGGGAGGGGCACCTGGGTATAAGGAGCACAAGGATGTCCTCAGGTGAGCTCTTCAGGGTCATGATCTCATGTACATGGGTCTCCCCTTCCCCCTGCTTATTGAAGTAACATATTGAAGCTGGAGGTGGGAGTGGGGAAGTCTTACCAGTGCTTCATAGCAGTCCCGGGTACAGGCGAACAAGTGGCTATTGATGCCCAAGGTGGTAAAGACACAATCCTCACTAGGCTGTAGCAGGACTTTCTCTGTAGGCAAAACCCAAAACCTAGCCCTTCAGTCCATGGTCTAGGATCTCAGGATTCCTGGTTCCTCTTTTACACAACAATCACTGAAACACCCCCACTCTCAGTACATTGGTACTACATCTACTCTGGTAACACCTTCTACAGACCTCTCCCTCTCTCAGACTCAAGGAAAACAATAAATAAAACTAGCAATAATTTGGGGGGTGAGGTGGGTCGAGATTGACTTTGTCTAACTCATACCTAGTGCTGTTCCTAGCACATAGTAGGCATCTGGCAAATGCGTGTTCATTTGTTTTAAATATATTTTTTTTTACATCTTTTGTTTTCATAGAGACAGCTAGGTAACACAAGGCATCTAGCATTAAACCTGGAATTAGGAAGACCTGAATTCAAATCCTGTCTCAATTGCTTACTTCTTGTGTGACCCTGGGCAAGTCAGTTAACCTCTCTCAGCTTCAGTTTCCTCATCAATAAAATGGGGATAATACAAACCTCCCAAGGTTATTGGGAGGCTAAAATGAGATAACATATGTAAAGTGCTGTGCAAATCTTTTTTTTTTTTAAAGCAATTGGGGTTAAGTAACTTGCTCAAGGTTACATGGCCAGGTGTTTCTGGGTGGATGCTAAGTGTTTGAGCCCGGATTCGATCTCCAGGTCATCCCAACACTGGAGCCGGTGCTCTTACTAGCTGTGCAAATCTTAAAGCAATATGTAAATGCTAGTTTTTAAATTTTTTTTAAATTACCCAAATTTTCCCCTGTATTTCTTCCCTCAGAGGGAAATTCCATATTAATAAATGCTTGGTCAGGTGGATTGAATTGAATTCACATTGACTCAATTTCTTCCTCTGTAAGAGGATAGCAGTTGAACTAAATTATATCTTACATCATCTTCTACTTTCAGATCCTAAAATTCTAAAATGTTCTTTGAATGTTGGGATTTATCATATGTTAGCAGCAAAAATTCCATTGGAACTTTTAGACCCCTGTAATATCATTGGAAGACTCCCAATCCAAGCCTAGGTCAGTGGCATCAAGCTCAAATGAAAATGGGGGCCACTAAGCCATACTTAAGAATTCTTGTTGCTGCATATTGACTTAGAAAACCACATAGTATATAACTAAATCAGATTGCTTGCCATCTTGTGGAGAGGGGAGGGAAGAGAGCAAGGGAGAAAAATTTGGAACTCAAAATCTTATCTATACATGTAACTGGAAAAAATAAAACATTACTTATTTTTAAAAAGAAAGAAAAAACAGAACTACATAGTAACATTATCTATGTTCTATTGTATTTTTATTTATTTTTAAATGTTTTCTAATTACATTTCAATCTGGTTTGGGGGCACTCAGGAATGTTGTGACCACCTAGGACACCCTCTAGCCTAGGATGTACTAGTCTTAAGGGTTTATTTCAGACTTATTTGAGTTTCTAAAATAATAATAATAATCCCTTTTGCATTTGTAGCATACTTTCCCCTTTTTTTTCTTCAAAGTACTTCTCTCATTCTTATACTTTGAGTACCTTTTCAAGACAGTGGGGTAAGGGGGAGTAAGGATTATTCTCCCCATGTTACAGATAGAAAAGTTGAGTCTATAAAGACACAGCAGGCTTAATGTGTTGTTACTACCCTGGACATAGAGGTCCATTCTGGTGGCTTCAGCCTTAAAGACAAAGAATTGCCTAAATACCCAGATAGAAAGCAACCTGCCTAAGGTAACTCAGAGAATGAGATGGAACTGGTCTCCTCACTCTAATAAGCCTATTTATTCACTTCTGTTCCAGAGAGCCAGGTCCATCTCTGTAATGATACTTTCCCTATCTAGAATCCCCAGCCATCTACATTCCTGTAACTCCATCTCACCCCCATACCTCACTCACCTCCTGAGGATGCCACAGCCACAAGGATGAGAGATTCCTCACGTCCCGCTGACTCCTCTGAGTATTGCAACTTCTCTGACACTGATCCCAGAATGTCTTGCACTGAGGCTGATAGGCGGCTTCGGATTGTCACATATGAGTGGTCAGGCATGTAGACCCTGCAGAAGACTGAAAGGAAGAGGCAGAGAAGAGTGGCTGGTTATAGAATACAGTGACCACATCCAACTCTCACCCTCTCTTTACCCTCTGCCACCTGGACATTACATCTTTGGTAGCTGACAGAAGGTACAATGGTACCATGGCAATAGGCAAGTCCATTTTATCACCTTTCATTGGGAACTATTCCACTACATGCATGAGGTAGACTGAAGTGTGATATAAGGGTAGATATAAGGGAGAGGATGAGTAGGGCAGAGGTAAAAGTATGGATATAGAATTTGAGAGATTCCCCTGGGGAATTACTGGACCCAAAGAAACTCGTTAGCAGGCTCCAAGACTTATTGTGACTCCTCAGAAGGACCCCAGAGATATCCAGTGGAGATCCTAGGCATGGACCCACTCCTACACACCCATGGCACTTACTTTCATCTGAGCCCCGAAAAGCCACCCGAGTTTGCAGACAGGAGTCTATTCGGCGGAAGTGACGAAAGAGTGGCTTCACTTGCTTGCTGGGTGGTTGGCTCTCTTCTGGAATCCTGGCAGCAGATATAACAAGCATCAGTGGGCACTTCCCCAGGAGAGGGTGCACCAAACATCAACCAACAAAGACACTAGTCTAGGGAGCTGTGACCAAATAGGCACTGGGCTCTGAAGCTGCTTTGAGTAAGATGGCTATACCCTTCTAAGTGGGGCGACAGGATGAAGGATGTATACTGGTATAACTGATAATGCCAGGCATCTTGGGTCACTATTTCAAATAAATATTGACCTATCATTTAAGGTCCAAGTTAAATGCTACCTCCTCTAGGAAGTCTTCTCTGATTGTGCTAGCCTTTGAAATTCTGTAGCTCTTACCATTAGTATGTGTATCTTTTGGAATTTTTCATGTACTGCCTGGTAGTTTATGTACATGTCTTAGCTTCCTGCAACTAGATTGCAAGCTCCTTGAGGGCCAGAGAAGTACTGTGTTTGTCTTTGTATCTCCTCTGACCCTTACCCAATCAATATGCACAGGCCCCAGAACATAGCAGGTATTCAGTAAGAATCTGCTCAATAGAGATTCATCTTGTCTAAAACTGATGTATAGGAAGGAAATAATCCTGGGTATAGAAAGCCCAGTTTTCCCCTCAGGGAAATTTGAGTAATGCCCATTTTCTCCCTCCCCCTTCCTCCAACCCTCACTTTAGTTCTACTGTCTCCACCAGCTGGTGTAGTCTCAGGGTGTCCTCTCGGAGATCCTGGTAGAGGGACTCATCTTTCATGATCAGTAGATATAGATCCTGGCAGGGGGAAGAATGTAACACTTCAGGGATGAGGTTAGGACCACCATGCCTAAATCCAACTTCTTTTCCCAAATTGGACCAGCCCTATCTCACACAAAAGTGGCTGGGGAGGGAAAAGGCTAAGGAGCTACTTAGAGTGAAAGGCTTTGACAGAGTATGTGTATCATATGTGTTTGTCTGGGGGTTAGTGGGTTCTATGTCTTCTCAAGTTACATGACTATTCCAAGCTCATGCATATGAACATTTTTCTCCAAGTGTTTTTTTTTTCCCTTTAATCCTCAGCTCAGAGAATATTTCTTCAATAGGAATAATTTCCCTTCCTAAAGACCCTGGAGCCTCCTAATTGCAGTTTCCTTCACTGTACTTCTAAGTGGGGTGGCACCCACCTTAATGATTCGACCAGCGCATTCTTCCTCCTGCAGTAATCCTTGGTATGTCTCCAGAAAGTGGAGAAGCACAGCCAAGCATGCCTGTTTCCGGCCTAGCCCCTCAGCCCCCTCAGTACCGTCTGACTGAACAAAGCTGACCCTAAAGTTAAGGAAAAAGGTACCACAAGACCAGACCCAGGAGGTCTACCCCTTCCTATCTTAGATTCTTTTTCCACCCTTCAATAAACTAAGGACTGGGGAGAAGAGGATAGATAACTTCATATTCCTCCTACCCCTTGTCCTGGGTCTTTGTGGGTGGAAGAGAAAGGGGATCAGAAAAGGACCCCTTCACTCAGGGCTAGGATACCCTACTTTCCCTAGCCTCAGCAGCTTGCTCAGGATAGGGAATGGGCATCCCAGCCTTTACCCCATGCAGTCACTACCAGTTTGAGTTCCACAGCAGGTGGTCCTGATTCTCACCCACCTCACTTAGGAATTCACCTGGATCAAGGGCTCTTCACCTGTTTTGTGGCATAGACTCCTTTGGAAGTCTAGTGAAGCCTTTGACATTTTCTTAGAATAATGGTTTTCAATAACTGAAGGAAATGTTAAATTTCAGTTAGATGTTAATTAAAAATAAAAAGTCTTTTTTTTTTAAGGGAACTCTATCCCTGGAATCCTTGGGATGCCTCAGGGAAACCCTTGAGTTAGACTCTGACAGCCTGAATCCTGGTGACAAAATCTCCAACAGGCTAGCTGGTACCTCATTGCTTATAGCAGACCCTAAAATGACATACCAGGTGGTCCAATATTTATAGAAAACCCCATAATAATCCAGCAGGTGGCCTGATAGTAACTGTAGTGACTTTTTGGTGTTGGGGAAGTGCCCCAGTGACATGCAGCATGCCTACCTCTGCTTTTTGGGAACTGCTTCCAGACCCTCCCCAAAACTCCCAAGAAAGGATATTACTGGTACAGCTCCTGCAGGAAGCGCTCAGTAGGGAGGAAGAGCGAGTGAGTGAGGACAAAATCATCCAGCAGAATGTCTGTACAAAGATTGGCAGGGCAGGTGTCAGAAAGGCACCGCCTGGCCCAGGAATCCCAGAAACTAAGAATGCTACCAGCTCTGCGCTGCCCCACCTGCCAGGGGGCCAAGTTCTCCCTCTCCACCCCACCCCTCCCCACTCTAGGTCAGAACCCCAGCCACCTGCCTGAACATGTTGGGCACACCAAGTCACATGTATGAACACTATTGCCTGCTGCTCCAAGGGCAGGGTTAGTAATCACTGCAGTGGCTAGGGGAGGAAGAGGGGAGTGGCGATGGCACCTTCATTAACTTTTCCTATAGAGCATTTCCCAACTAACTCTTCTACTCATTTTCCATGAAGCCTGAGAGGGGAATGAGATATAATCTAACCTTCTTTAAGTCACAGAAACTCCCACCAGTACTAAGAGAGGGAATCTCTGGACCAGAGAGACCCCATCCATAGAACTTGAGTGAAAAGAGAGGGGACAAAATAACTGGCTAGCAGTTATGTAGTGCTTTCTTTAAACATGCTATCTTACTGATCCTCACAACAATGCTGTGAAGTAGATGCTACTATTATCCCCATTTTACAGCTGGGGAAACTGAGGCAGAGAAAGGTGAAGTGACCTGCTTGAGGTCATACAGCTAATAAGTATCTGAGGCAGAATTTGAACTCAGTTCTTCCTGACTTGAAGTATAGCATTCCATCCATTGTGCCAGCTAGCTTCTTTAAAATACCAACTTGTCTTTCTCTTCTATCTCCTTCCATTCTTCCTCCCCCTCCCACACTTCAAAAACATCTTCAAGTCACAGTCAGGCAGGCCAGGACCAGCCCTGTACAAGAAGCAGAGGCAGGAGCCTGCCTGGCCTCTTTGATCCCAAAGCACGGAGTAGAAGTCCCATTGCCTGTGGGTGCCATAGGAGGGAAGGGTTAATGAGGGAGGGGAGGAGGAGTGGCCCTTCTTCCTCCCCATCCTAGGCCTGGCTCAGCCAGTCAACCAGGTACAAGGTCGCCCTGACTTGCAGCCAGTTTGGGGGCAGGGCAGGGCCACTTGGCACACAGACAGGAAGCAGGGAGGGAGCCAAGTGTCCTAGCTGGGGCAGGTTCAGGGTGGGTCTTCAGACATTGCTCTACGGAGAAATCAACCCATAATATGACTCCTGGAATACCCATACAGTGGTCCTTGGTCTTAGCTGCTAGGTCAAGGTCCCTAGGACAAGCAGAGTCGTAGAATCAAAGCTGTTAGGGCCCGTAAGGATCTAATCTAATGCCCAAATTTTAATTCAAGAAACA
This sequence comes from Petaurus breviceps papuanus, assembly GCF_028583685.1. Taxonomy (NCBI): domain Eukaryota; kingdom Metazoa; phylum Chordata; class Mammalia; order Diprotodontia; family Petauridae; genus Petaurus; species Petaurus breviceps. The sequence goes on from NW_027187370.1 coordinate 1,467,892, forward strand.
TTTATTAAAATCCCTACTGTCTTTCTGGTACTTTACTGGGTTCTGAGGATAGAAAAAGAGGTTCAAGGAGCCTAAAGCTTTTTTTTATAATGCCTAAAGCTCCACAGCTAGTTAGTAAAAGAGCCAAGAGTGGAATTGGGCCTCAACTCCTGAGTACAATGTTTTTTCTACTGCACTCCCAGAATTTCACTGAGCTGCATAATGACCCCCCAAAGACTAGGAAGTTTCTGTTGATTTACAGAGGTGTCCATCTCATGGCTGCCACCCCCCAAAAAATAATCCAGAATGGTCATAGCACTAAGGGCTAAAGAATCCAGGAGAGTTATACATCAGGTTGGGGGTCCTCTACACCTCCCCTTTCCCCTATCATGTTAAAGCTGCTACAGCAGCCACCCCTCCATGACATACTGTTTCATCTTTCCCCAACTCCCTCCCTCCTATAGCTCTGCAGAGCTCATGCTTGGCTGCCATGATCTCCTGCAATTTTGCTGTCTTCTCACATCCAACACATACATACTCTGAGGAATTGGCCTGACTGAAGACCCAGAGCCAAAGGGTACAGACTGATACAGTGTCTGTTGGCCAGGTTCAGATGTAAGAAAAAAAAAGTCAGCATCTCCTCCCTTCCCTACCTCAGTGGCTCTAGCTACCCTGCTGAATTCTGTGAGAAAATGAAGGCAAAGAGAGTTCCTTGTGCTTCCCTAAGACAGATACCAGGAACAGAACAGAACCATTCCATCCAGACTGTTCAATTTGTAAGGGAACCAGAGAGAGAAAAATAGAAAAGAACTTATACATGGGGCGAAGGCTATAGTTTGCTGTCTGTCTGCAAAAGGGATTGTGTCATATACATGCATACAGGGTGTGTGTGTATGTGTGTGTGTGTATGTGTGTGTGTGATTCAGGCGAGAAGTTGCAGTTAGGGGAGCTATGTGTCTCTCCGATATTTTTCTAATTAAATCAAAAAGGTGTCAGCTCCCCAGGGCATCTACAACCTGAGCCAAAAGGAGGGGACTTAGGTGTCCAGGAAATCTAAGAAAGGAATTACACTCTCCCTACTTGGGGTCCCCTGTGAAAGAATAAAGGGAGGGAGGAGTCTGATGCTTCTTCATTCCTTTTCCCATATTCCTGATTCCCTTCCTCATTTTCTGGACTTCCTTTTGCCTGCCAGAAGGCTTCTTTACTTAACCCAATGCCACCTGGGTTTTCCACCCCCATGACCAAGCACCTTATTGTTTCTGGGCCTCAGTTTCCTAAACTGTTATTAGAAGTACGGGTGGTAGGAAGAATACCATAATTAGTCAAATAAAGACTTTCTTGGGTATATTTATATTAATAAGGCTTTATGCAGAACCCTGGGGCTTGGGGAAAATTGAATCAACTGGAGAGGTCCATTTGGCACCCCAAACCTCCCACTTACATACCACCTATGTCCATAAGCAAGTCCATCCCTACACCTTCCTATTTGCATCAATGAGGACACCTTTCTCCTCAAGGGTCCTTTCAGCCCGGTCACCACTTACAGCCATCTGACAGTAACCATCCAAAGGCACAGCCCTAAGCATCAGTTTTGGGAATTTCTAGACTGAGCTATGAATTCCCTGTGAAGTTCACTTCCAAGGGGGCCTTCTTTTTCTCTAGGGGTTGCATTGGCCTGATTCCCACTTCTGAAGTCCCACCCTAAATGGCATTTTTAGATGCTAGGCCTCAGCACTGGGGTGGGGGTGAGGATGACTTAAAATCAAGGACTCCTAAGGCTCTGCAGATGGAATGCCTCAGTGAAAGATGAAGGCTAAGCTCTGAATGGCACTGGGGTGATAACCAGGTAGGAAGAGATCAGACCCTTATCTTAAATAACCAAGTAGGTCAAATGTGAGGGGCTACAGGTAGGGGCATGCCAACTTCTCTTGTCCAGGAACACATTATACAATCTTCCTGTTAACCCCCCACCCCCACTCCCCAACAGACACAATATGCCCATGGTAACCCATAACCTCATACCCCCTATTCATGATACATCCTGAGGCTTCACTCACTAGGGATGGTCTTCCCCTCCATTCCCCTACCCCCCACCCCCAGTCAAAGGATGAAGAAGAGGACAAATATTTCCCCTTTCTTTCCCTGGCCTCAGGACTGGTGCAGTAGCCTTGGCCAGTTGCTTACCTGAGGTCCCACTGTCCCTGGGAGCCCCTCCAGCCAGCCGCTCTAGGATTCGGTTCAGCAGATGCTCCGGCTGGTCGAGGGCCCCCAGAGGAAGCCAGGGAGGTGGAGTGAGGGGCTCCCCTGGGGACAGCTCATCCGATGAGTAGGAGGAAGGGGAGCGAAGAGGCCCCCCTCCTCCAAGTGGGCCGGGCCCCGGTGCTTCATCCAGCTGCAACCAGCAGGGTCCCCCTCCAACTGGCTCCCCAGCAGTCCTGCCAGGTTCTCCCTCTTCCTCCTCCGTAGGCGGCTCCAGCCCGAGTTCAGCCGGGGATTCCCGGAGAAAAGAAGGGAGCAGCAAGCGAGATACACTTTGGCGTCTCTGCAACTGTCGGGGTCCCCCCACTGGGCCACTACCTCCAGCAGGCCCTCCTCCCCCTCCGCCCCCAGGCCCGCCACACCCCCCAGTACCCCCTCCGGGTCCTGTTCCTACAGCCCGCCCAGCCAGCTGCGACGTCTGCTTCTTCAAAAATTTTTCCAGCGGCTTCATACCCCAACCCCCCCGCCCCCGCCGGGACCGCCGGGAGGACCCAGGTGTCCGGGCCGCGGGCGGGGGGTAGCGCAGGGATGCTTAAAACCGAAGTGGGGCAGATCGAAGGGTTGTGTCAGGCGCCGAGACCAGGGAGATGAGGTACCCGCGGCTGGTTGGCAGCTGGCTGGAGTCCAATGTCCAGTGCCCCCAGGAGATGCCAGAAAGAAGAGAGACAAGCTCTCAGCAGCCCCCCATGCCTCTTCAAACGGTACCGGGCCCAGGTGGGTGGCCCGGGTGTGGATCCAGTGACCCCTAGCTCGTGGGCCCTGGGGCCCGGCTGCTGCAGTAGAGACGGCAGGCGTATAGCAAGAGCCGAGGACAGCGAGGAGGAGGCGGCGACGGCTGTGCTCCTGGCCCGGGAGAAGGTGGCAGAGCTGAGGCCACGCCCCTTCGAGTCGAGACCCATCCCTATTCCCTCCCAGGTTCGGCCCCCATCCTTGGACCCGCCCACGGGCTGCGCTGGGCCAAGATGTGGCCCTTTGGAGAGATCTAGGACTGAAGTGGGGTCAATGCGGACAAGAAAAGACGTTCAGAAATAAATAGGAGGTGGGTGGTGGGTGGCATGGTATACTACAGATGCCAGAATTTGTCTCTTTCCCAACCTAGACCCGTGAGTCTAGTGCGGCTTCGTTTGAAGGGTGATCTGTGGTATAGACATCTATCCAACTTTCCCCTAGCTCTATTCATCCACAACTGGATATTGTCTCCATCCCTATTTTCTACTTCCAAGCGTATGGACCGTAGGAAAACTGGCATGGGCAGGTTCAATCGCTACTCCACACCCTCCTGAGAACTCTGTGCAATAATCTCTTGTACTGTCCAGCAGCAGGGCAGAGTACAGTAGGGTGGTGGCTGCTTGCTTTCTCAGAAGCCTGACAGGACACAATGAGGTAGTGCCTGGTTGCCCTCTCTAGGGCAGGTATGAGCAGATGAACAAGTTTTGGCAGGTCAGGCTGGGTAAGGAGCAGCAGCAGCCGCCAGGGAGAAGAGACCAATAGTTCAAAGGCACCTGGGCACAACTGGCAACAGGAGTCAGGATCCTGAATATGTGAGGAGTACTCAAGAGTTACCTGTCTGTAGCTGGCAACAGCAACTGAGGGCACAGGATTGGGAATACCCATTAGTTATCAGGCAGAAAGGGCTGTGTGGACACTGCAGTCTTGAACTCTAATTGGTTCCATAATTCTACACTTTAGAGACCTGATACCCAAAGTAAAATTCTGCCCCTAAGGTTAATTATGAAGGGTAGACTTGAGTTGTGTACAGAGTAAAGTGTGGGGATGGGCATTATTCGGTAGTGCTCTGTGGGAGAGGTGAGGTAGTACCAGCCCTGGGCAATGCCCCACCCCTGTTTACTGTGCCATGGTCGAGGGTGGGGCTGGGGAAAGCAGGGAATGGTGGCAGAATTGCACTAGATGCATATACATGTCTATGCATGTGCATGCCAGTGTACACGTGTGCTAGAATGTGTTCACACAAATATAGCCATGCATAATCACGTGTTAGTGGATTTTTGAGAGAGAGTAGAAGTGAGCATGTGTGGTCAAGGAGCTCCAGCAGCAATCTGAAGGTTGGTCTCCTGGATCCCTTCTGTAGGACACCAGAATACCCAAGGACAATGGCTGCAATTGGGCAGCTAGAGTGGGATGAAGCTCTGGAGACAGCAGCTCTGTTCAAGCAATGCGAGGGAGAGCTCCTCCCTTCACATGAGGCTGTTACCAGATTAATCTAGTTGCCTTGACAACGTCCCTGGGCAGGATTTGGGGCTGTCTGCTGGGGAGGGCAAAGGATAGGGATGGAGATTGGTTTAGGAAAGGCAGGAGCCTAGAGAATATGGCATTTCTATAACCTGGGGGAAATGGAACTCTCCACCCCCCCCCCCAATTCTAGGATTCTAGGAAAAGTCTAGCCCAAATGGGCAGCCTGCCTCTCACTTGAGAGTAGTGACAAAATGGTTTTGAGGAAGGGCATTCCTGGGATATACCAAATCCCTAAATCACCACACCTAAAGATTTGACCCTTAGCTTTCCCAAAGGAGTTTGGACATGATTACCCAAGGCTAACTGACCATCCACAAATCCCCTCAATTCTTTCTGCTAAGACACTATGCTGGGAGGCTTTGCTGAGCTTGGGTTTCTTCTTGTCAAGCTGGTTACCAGGGCAACAGAGAAATGGGATCTAACTAAAGAGCTGGAAAAGCAAAAGAGGGGTGTGGAAGCACCTCACAGTCATTCCTCCTTAAGTCTGGCTGTTATCCTGAAATGCTCTCCTCACCCCCTAATAGGGCACATTGTCCATCCCGCAGTGAGCCAGAAAGGAAAAGATGGACTTCAAGGAGTGAAGCTTGTGGTTACTTAACAGAGGGCAGAGCTGAGAAGGCTCAGATCACTTGATTTTACAGGAAGAAGTTTCAATTTGGGGATGTAGACCACACAGCTGGTTCCAGGTGATGCCAGTTCCACACCAAGCTCTAAGGTACCACCACTTTGAAGCATCCTACGGTAACTACACAGAATGTTAGTTTTCCATAGGGGACAGTGAGCTGCACCAGACGACAGGGTTATCTGTTTCCCTTGCATAAAGAACAAAGTTAGAATTAAGTGGATAAAAAAAAAAAAGCCTTGCTCCTTTACCATGAAGGTGAGATTACCCCAACCCCAGATTTAGAGGACAGGGCAGCTCACTGTCTCTCTATCACACCTCTCTATAACCTTGGCATCCCAGGATGTAGCAGCATGGTCAGAGGAGATGCGGAGTCAGGAGCCCACACAGACTTCCTCACCTCTGCCTATCTTGATTTCCTGAGGCTTGTGAAGTGCTGATTTTTCTCCAACATTCAAAAACGAAGTATCTGAATGTTGCTTTAAGAATCCAGTGCAATTCAATTATCAGGAGGCAGGGTGGTGCAGTGGAAAGAGTGACAGTTCTGGAGTTAAAGGACCTCAGCTCAAACCCCCATTTCTGAAACTACACGGGTGACTTTAGTCAAGTCACTTAATCTCTGAACTCCTTACCTCATCTGTAATTAAATGAGATCAGACTGAAGTCCCTGCCAAATCTAAATCTATGATTTTATGAATCCCTTCGCATCCCCAGATAAGACTAATGCAAAACAATCAAGGTAGTCAGATTTCCCATCTAAAATTTATCATCTGGAATTCACAATGTAGATCACAAATAAACACTCCTCAGAAAAAAAAAAGATGAAAAAAGAAAACCCCAGAGAAAAACACATGGTTCAATAGACAACCATCACAGTGTTATAAGGTCTAGGAGACTGGTCATGTGGCCCTTGGGCTCAAGGCAGCAAGAAAATAAGCCTATAAAAGTGGCAACCAGCAATTAGTTTCCAAGAGGGGGTTTTTCTTAATTATGTCAAGTAAGAAGAAAATGGCTGGGTCCCACCCCCTCCCCCCACATATACTTTTTGATTAAGCCCATGGCCAAGATGACTTGAAATGACCAAGCCAAGCTGCTGGAAAGCAGAAGTGACTATGTTGAGGTGAAATGGCCACTACACTCGGGTTTTGTAGCAGGTTGGGGATAGCAGTCAAGCAGCCTCTAGCAACTGCATCAATAGTCTTCTGCAGAGACAGAGTTAAGTTGCCCTGAGCCCAAGAAGCACCTGATTACCTTTTGGCCTTGAGCCTGGCTGATATGCTACCTTTTTTTTTTTTAATTGAAAGGGAGGCTATCAAGGTGTGAAAGGAATGAAAACTTGTAGGGAGCATTGCACCCAGGTTTCAGGGCCAACTGGACAGGGAGCTACTTGAGAATGTGAGCCTTGGAAGCAGTTGCCTGGAAGGAGGCCTTGGTCTGCAGCAAATGGGGGTGGGAGGAATGAGGCTCTGAAGCCTATAGTTCTTCCCACTTCATTGCACTGATTTGCCCCAGGCACTACAAAGAGAGAGCCCTAAGGATGTTTATGGGAGGAGATGGGGGAGGATACCATTACTCTATCCTCCCCACTCCCAAGAGCACCAGATCTATTATCTCTCTCCAAAAGTAGAGAAATTGCACCTATCTAAACTAAAACCATCCCAGCAGATAGCAGGATCCAAATCCCTAAAAGCTGAAAATGGAAGGTAGGGCACTTCTATTGACCCTGGGCCTTCTTCAATGCTGTACTCTGCTGCGAGCTATGTTTCCATGGGGTTAGGGAAAAGTTAGAATTAAAAAACATACAAGAACAACAACAAGAGAAACCAACAAATTCCAAGAAAGACCAGCTCCTATGAAGACCCTGGGTGGGGAAAGAGCTGTTACATTCATTTTCATTTGGGAGGGCCATGGTAGGGAATCTAAAGGGAACCCAGAGCAGCTGGTAAACTTTGCAGAATGATTTCATTTTTTTAAAGGAAAAAGGAAGAATATTAAACGGCAAGCAAAGGTTTTTTTCATTCAACATCTTAAACAAGGAAAGGACAAGAAGGTGCCCACCATGGGAGGGAAGGACATTTCAGTCCCAGGGCAGGATGGAAGGAAGGGAAGATCAGCAGCAGAGACATGAGCTTCTGGGTCTAGAGATGAGGGTACATGAGCTGGCTGGCTGACCAGGGCCTTCCCTGCCCTGAGTACAGACAGCCACTCCCACTGGAGGAGAAAGATGTCCTTATTTTCCCATCAAAGCCTATTCCCAAGAAGAGGTAAGGCTGCTTTTCATTCTGGGTGTGTAACAAGTCTGCTTGCTGATGGGGGCCACAATATCATCAGAACACTCCCAGCAGCAGGTGTATCTTTCATCTTCTGAGTTCTCACTTCTGCTGTTCTGAAAGGAGTAGGGAAAAAGGAAGAACCACCACAGCATTAATACACCTTCCTGGGCCAACCACAGGATGTTTTCAGAAAGCCAGAGAGACCACTAAAGACCACAGTCTAGAATGATGAGAATCCTGACACTAAACTCCTAGAACTGGTTCTGTTGCAGCATATACCAGGCTCAATATACCCCTTTCTTCATAAGGACTGGCTGACCCTTCTCCTGCCTTCCTTTCTGTATCCCAATCCTACTTCCCACATTCTTCTCTCCACCAGGTTTTGCAATGTTATTAACAGCCTCTACTTCTTCAACTCTGCCCAGGGGGGTGCCCTAAGTAACAATGTTAAAGTCAATTCAGTAAGGAAAGTACTGGTGGATTCAAGATCCCTTCTGGTTTTTCCCTAGATTTACCAGCTATCCCATGAAACTCCGACTACAAAAGAGTATTTATTAGGTATGCCTGAAAGCCCCATTTTCATTAACAACAACAAAAAAATAGCAAGTATAAGGTTTTTGTTTTTTGGTCTTTTTGGAGGAGGAAAGCAGGGAAATTGGGGTTAAGTGACTTGCCCAAGGTCACACAGCTAGTATCAAATGTCTGAGACCTGATTTGATCTCAGGTCCTCCTGATTCCAGGACTGGTGCTCTATTCACTGGGCCACCAACCTGCCCCCAAGGTTTTGCTTTTTTAAAGCAATAGCATAAGTGTTTCATCAGGTCATATTTGTACTTACTTTTTATGTGGTATTATATTTAATGTATTTAGAAATTCAAATTAACTGGAACCTCTGCTTACAACCTGAAATAAAAAGTTAAAAGAGTTTGGTTGTGGGTAAAACACAACAAGCACTTTCCCCTAGGTTCCCACCCAAGGATAAGAAAAGTACATTGGGGAAAGGAGGGGCACAGTGATATGCAGTTGGAACAATAAGCTAGCCTAGGAGTTGCCATACCTCAGGTGGTGGGGGTTTGATGGTGACTGGCTGGGATGTCCGTCTGGGTGGAGAAGGTTTCGGCTGCACCTGTTGCTGGACTGGGTTATAATAGGTTACTCCTCCATACACCTGAGACTGAGCCTAAAGTCCAACATGGCAAGGAGATAAAAGGAAAATGGGTTAACTTAGGCAGAATGGGGATAAAAGTTGACATACAATAGAATCCAAATAAACAATCTTTAGTAATTATGGAGGTTTCTAAGCAATCCCTTAAAAATGACTTAATTTTTGTCTCCTTAGGCTGTTTCCTATATTTGAGTTGTCCTCTTACTCCATTAGATTATATGATTATAAGGCAGCTAGGTGGCAGGCACAGTGGACAGAGCACTGGCCCTGGAGTAAGAAGGACCTGAATTCAAATCCAGTCTCAGACACTAGCTATGTGACCCAGGGCAAGTCTTACTTAACCCTGGCTGCTCCCCCCCCCCCAAAAAAAAAGAAAGAAAAGAAAAAGAAAAGAAGAGATTATGTGATTACTATCTGCTTCAATTAAGATTCCCTAAGTCCCTGGTGAGGAATCTCAGAGCTCTAAAACTTCAAACCACCTAGTCCAACTGGTACCTGAAGAAAACCTCCTCCAGCAAACTGGAGTGAATAGTCATTCCTGCCTTCCCTTGAAGACCTCCACTGAAAGAGAAGACATTACCTCCCAAAGTAGTCCATTCTACTTAAAGATAGCTTCTAGAAAGTTTCTTCTTATACTAAACCTAAATCTACCTCTCTGAACTTCCACCCATTGCACTTAATTCTGCTTTTGGAGGCCAAAGCAAGTCTCTTCCTTTCCTAATTATAACCCTTTACATCCTTGAGGATAGGTATCATTGCCCTTTTCCCCTCAAAGCTAAATATCTCCAGGTCCTTCATTTGGTTCTCAAATGGCATGATCTTGGGCTTTTAATAACCTGATCACACTCTTCTGGAGACTCTCCAGCTTATTAGCCTTCCTCACAACTGTGGAGGGCAGTGTTCTGATGCTAGGGTATATATCAAATGGTCATTCCTTCTTCTGAAATTTCAAAAAAACTTTGTTCCTTGTTCCTAAAGCACTTTATCTCCATCCTGCCCTGATCAATAGCTTTGGTTGTGTTTGATCTTTCCTACTAGACTAAGCTGCAACTGATTCTTATTTATCTTCATATCCATGACAACACCTGGTGTGTGACATCTTGACACACAGGTATTTGATAAATATCTTTAATGAATATAGATGAGGAAATGCCATATAGTTCAACAGCAAACATTTACTAAATGCCTATGTACTGTGTGAAAGGCATTCTGGCCCTGAATGGATCCTGCCACTAACCAAAAATCTTAAATGAAAAAAACAATAAAAGAAACAGGATAGGGATTAACAGGTGGTACAATAAGGAGACTGGACTATCACAGGATATCTTGGTCCCTTACAAATCTTGAGATTTATCAAAGAAGTTACATCTCCTTATCATCATGGGAAATTTGAGGACAGTGTTACAATTTGCTAGTCACCTTACCTGGGTATTAGGGTACAGGTGAGGAGGTGGGGGAGGGGGCAGTGCCCCTGGGGCATAGGGATAGCTGGGACTGCCGAAGTTCATGACACCTGGAGCAGAGAAGTAGGTAGGGGCAAGCAGCTGCTGGGGCGGTGGCTGTCCTGGGGACATGGACACTGGCGGGGGGTACAGACCCGGGTTAGGCAGAGGTGCTGGCGTCTGATGGGGATGTAAACCTAGACAGGGAGAATGGAACAAATATTAAAGAAGGGGAAGAGAATACTGTCTCTGTGATAGTTCCTAAACCTGCTAGCCACAAACAGGGACGAGAAATAATGTTACTCTCCTAAGCTAATCAAGACTGTTCCAAAAGGATAATTTAGATTTTGGTCTCTGTCTTAAGAAGTAGAAAAGGTTCAGGTCACACAAAGCATCTGCCAGGATATCTCATGTACCCTGTTCCTACAACCCTACTTGCTGAAAGGGAAATTAGAGGTATAAACTTACCGGGGTGAGGGAGGTGCATTTCTGGTTGTACAATCATGCCCTGAGGAGGCATTGGCGTAGGGCTGTCACTGTGGGTGTAGATTGGTCCCTGGAACTGCACTGCAAGATATCACAGGGGAATTCACTAATGGATTCTCATTCCCAAAGTCACATGGGCAATTCCCCTGCCCTCCAAACAATAAAGACTCTTGTAAAGATTTTCTTAGTGTTCTATCTGGGAGAACAGAACAGGCAACTTCCTGATGCCCACATTCAGGTGTTGGAGGGAATAAGCTGTCTAAGAATCTACTCTCAATCCAGAATCAGCACTCTGATAAGAACCCTAGCTCTAAGAGGAAGTCTTGAAACTCACATGGGTCATAGTAGTGCCCTTCCATGATACTGATGTGCACAGGGGGGGCTGGTGGTTCAGGGACAGGTCTCTGACGCTGGGAAGAATATCGTTTGGCTCGACCACCCTGAACACTCTGAAAGAGAGAGTAGCAAAGGTTAGGTGAAGGCTAATTCTTATAGGCTTATCTCTACCTCCCTCCACAACCACAGCTCAGTAAAAACTGTCCAACAGACAACAAGGTCTATTAACTGAAAAATTAACTTAAAAAAAAGGCCTTTCCTGGACATCCCTGAAATAGCTGAGTGATAGCCTGCATGGATTACTTCGTTGGTCCTATTAATGCTATAGTTTGGGTTAAAAGACTTCGCCAAACTGTGAACTGAACTTGTCCCCCCTCTGATTTCTCATCCCTCTTCTTTACCATTTCTTCCATACGGTTAAACTGAGGTGGAGGGCCTGCTCCCAGGTGCATGTGGTTGGGAATACCTGAAAAACATACAAAAAACTTGTTCATTGGAGAGCAGAAGACACAAACACAGCATTCCAGGATGATACCAGGCAAGGGTGGGTAGGGAGTGAGGGTGGTGTAGACTCCAACACTGGCAATAGCTTTTTCACTTTGAACTAGAAAAATCCCTTCAAACCATATCTGCTTTCTGTTAACAGCAATACTAGCAAATTTACTACCTTCTCCTGTTATCATGACATAGCGATGATGGCCCCTTGAAAAATGAATTCAGTGTCATGGTCAATTCTGGAATGTTTTGTTTGACTAGACATGTTTCAATGTTTTTTTTCTTTTTCAAAGCGGGGTGAAAGTGGAAAAGAAGAAATAGAAGGGAGAGAATGAAGACCTGAAAACATTTTTAAAATGAAAATAAAAATTAGAAAAAAAAAAGAGTTCAGTAAGGAAGCACATGTTTAAATCTTTTCTTATGAATATTTCACTGTACAAAACCTTAGGTTGCAATAGTTAGCTCATTACAACGAAATAGGTAAACTATCAAGACTATCAGTTTGGGGGCAACAAATGGAAGGGGGGGGGCACATTTTGTCAATCTACATAACCTGACCACATCCTAGATCTGGAGGCCTTAGGTAGGAGTTCTGTAGCTATTCCCATCTGGGGAAAAATCATTTAAGTCAGAGTAAGTAAAGGCTCTATCTAGCTCCTGACTGGCAAGAGAAGGACATCTGAGGAAAGATGCACTTCACTCCTTTGCCAATTTTCTAGTCCCAACCAAGACAAGGATTCCATATTTTGTGAGGATGGGAGCTGCTACAAATCTCATTTGAAAAGTGAACGAATGAGGATTCCTAAACTCTAAACTGCAATGAGGCACTTTCAGGGACCAAAGAAGTCACTCACATCCAACCATCTAGTGGCTGAGGAAGGACTGAAATGACCACTGGAGGGCACACTTTAGCAGCGGGGAAGGTCTGATTTGTCCCTAAGCATGAAGACTGTCTGGGAAAGAGGTTGTTTTTCCAAAGGGAATTAAAAAATACTAACTCAAACTAAAAGAGTAGTTTCTGCCTTAGAGAACCAACCTCTATTATTAGCTTAAAAGGGCAAAACTCTTCCTCTTTATCCACAGTACTCAATTATGGAGCTCTGAATACCAGAAGTGAATACTGTGTAAGATTCAATACTTTCTTAAAATATACAAGTGCCATGGTGCTTTAGAGTACTAGGCTAAAAATAACTGCTACAGAGACCTAATCAGTGATACTAGCCCAGACACCTCGCCTCCAAGACTTCCATGTCCCAACATCCAACTTTCCTGAGGCAAAGGAAAAAGTTGGTCATCCATACTTGAGTTACTTACCTCGAAGCTCCCTTGGTTGTAGGAACTGAGGCTGCCCTGGGCTCCAATTTTGTTCAGTCAGATTTAGTTGGGTCATGTCTTGCTCAAGTCCTCCTGTGCTGGAATCCACTGGGGCCTCCCAATTCCCAGTCTTTGAGGGTGGTGGTGGTGGTGGTGGTGGTGGTGGTGGTGGTGGTGGGGTAGCTGGGGGAGGTGGAGGTGCAGGGGCTGGTCCCTCTGCAGGAGGTGGAACTTCCTCTGCCAACTTGCTTGCATCTCCAGCTTTGTTTCTGGATCTTCTTGCTCGAGAGTAGGACTTCTTCTCAATGGGTCTGTCTGGGGGGGGTGGTACAGTTTCAGGGGCAGGGGGAGGAGGCTCTGAATCTGCTTCCTCTTTTTCAGGGCTGCCAAACCCATGGGAAGACTCCATGTCAGGGGATGGGTCCCTAGCTGGGGTGTATTCCAGGCGCCGAGAACGATAACCATTTTCATGCTTGACAGAGTCATTAGAACGAATGCTATGTGGCCCACCATTTTCTGAAGACCTAAACCCAGTCCTTCCTTCCTTGTAGCCCCCAGCTCTGGAGAAGTTCCTAGATGTAGGCATCCTCCCTGTACCAGCAGCATTACGATTGACGAATGTTCTTGGTGGCAAGGAGGCTCCCCCAGAGCCCTGGTGACGGGGAGGCTTGTTTGGCCGATCGTTGCCCCAGTTTGGCTCCCTCTGTGGAGAGCTTCCAAACCTGGAAGAGTAGAAGCAAAAAACCATTAAAACCTAGTGATTAAAAGAACTACCTCCTGCGGATTATAGGACCACATCTTCTTCAATGGTGCTACAATTTCTGACTGTATGAATGGTGGCAGTAAAGAACAGAAAGCCCCTGCCTGAAAATTTTCAATAATCCTTACTTCAGTCCGTTCCTCACCTGGGTTTACGGATTCTCCGAGGTTTGATATCATCAGGGTTGTGAGCTGATCGAATATCGTAACCATAAAGGGCTATGAGCTCCTGCCGAGACTTGGGTGCTTGTTCATCCTCTCTGAACTTGTCATGTTCCCACCGACCCTCATCTTTCCACAGCTTCCGCTGACGTCCTTTGGGTCTACACAAAAAGGAGAAGAATATCTCTGGCTTGCAGGACCTACCCAGCTGAAAGACACTTTGAAAAGGCATGGTGTTTTCCCTAAGAAGAGCTAGAGTATTTACAGAGGAAAATAAATTATCACCTGGCTCAGTCTCCCAGCCTCCCAGAGATCAGGGCAATACTAATGCCAAGTCCCTTTATTAGACTATAAATGCTACAAAGGGAAGGCCCACATCTTATCTAAACTTTACAATTTCCTCAGGCACTTAAGAAATCTTTGTTGAATAAACAGCCTTTTGGAATATAGCCTGCTAGCTCAGCTGGGACAACATTTTAAAAAATGTAATCTGTACAGCATCTCCAGTCTCTATGCATTTCTCCTAAAATAGAGAAGCAACTAGATCTAAGCAAACCCTTTTCAAGAAGCCTCCTCTTAAGTGTTACCTGACTTCTTCTTCTTGAGTTTGGCCTCGGAGGTCATGCTCGAAGAAGAGTCCTTTCCGGGGGATATAGGCAGGGTTCTTCCGATCTTCATCATCATCCAAATGCTTTGGGACCTTTTTACCCACCTTGTTTTCTACAGGTTCTGTGCTCTCCTAAAAGGCAAGCAAAAGGACTCTTTGTTTCTCCAAGGTAGGGATAATTCATCTGGTCCAGAAGTGAAATGTCCCCTAGTAGGTACCTACTTGCCCATCTCCACTTTGTCTTTCACCAGTCACAGTGCCTTTTGGGTCAGGTTTTTCTTCTCCTTTCTCTTCTTTTGCCAAAGAATTAGCAGCATCATTAGCTTCGGACTTAAGCTCCACCTTGGAACTTTCCTCTTCACTGTATTCTTCCTCTCCCTGAAAAGACATTTTCCTTATTACTTCCTAAGGGGAAATCGGGAAGAGCTTGTACCTTGGAAAACCAATCCTTTTGATAAGCATCAATAGTCAATTGAAATTGAAAGCTAAATACTTTTCTTATCTCCTTGCAATGCAATACTTTTCATCTGCCAAACTGGAGTATAAGTGAAATGTTAGGTTTTAGGTTTTGGGGAATTCACTCTAAGAGCAGAGGTATATTAGACATTCAACAACAAAAAAAATCAGTAGATTAACTTATCTAGATAAGGTGTTCTTTTCTTTTCTTAGGGGGAGAGAGTGGGGTTATTGGGGTGACTTTCCCAGAGTAACACAGCTAGTAAGTTTCTGATGCTACATTTGAATTCAGGTCCTCCTGACTCTACGGCCAGTGCTCTATCCACTGTACGACCTAGCTGCTATCAGGTGTTCATAACCTGGAGTCTATGAACTTCTTTAAAAAAAATTTAAATAACTATTTATTATATGCATTTAAAAACATTCCACGGAGGGGTTCATATATTTCACCAGACTGCCAAAGGGGGCCACAACATAAGAAAGGTTAAAAATCTCTGCTCCAGATCAATTAACTAGTGCTTACACAACCATTTTACCCAAACTTCAGACACAAAGCATGAATTCTCCCTTTTGGTCTAGAACATTTTAGTGGGAAAGAACAGGTACTAAAAATGTCCACAAAATGAGTAAATATTCACTATTCAATAGCATCATAAGTCTAATAGACTTTCTGAAACAGTCCCATAACTTTAAGGAGTCTTTCTTCCTACATGTAGCTGACAAGAAAGAAGTCAGTTCTCCTTCATTCCTTCAATGGAAGGCTAAGCATCCACTTTTCTGCCTACTGGTACTACATTTCCTACCAATTCTCAGCCTGAGCTCTTAAAAGTCCTGCTTGGAGGGGCAGCTAGGTGGTGCAGTGAACAGAGCACCGGCCCTGGAGTCAGGAGGACCCGAGTTCAAATCCGGCCTCAGACACTTAACATAAAACTAGCTGTGTGACCTTGGGCAAGTCACTTAACCTCAGTTGCCCTGCCTTTCCCCCTACCAAAGGAAAAAAAAATTCCTGCTTGATGTATATGTGACCTTTCTTCACTACCCCCCAAACAGGGGGGTCTGGAACTTTGCTTTGACTGGAATCAAACACCCTAAAATAGTATCTGCATGATTAATGAGATAACTTTGTTTTACACAGTCTGTAGCTGAATGTCAAACAAGGTGGCTGTTTTGTTCAGGATTCAGAAACTAATTTTGTTTTCAAGATACAAAGGAAGGACACAAATAGTACAGTGCTGAGGCGAGTCCAAATTATATCACCAAACTGAAACCTAACTGAAGCCAAAATGCTGCTGTGGGGCTCCATAGCTTTATCTTTCCTGTTGGTCAGCACCTCCAACAATGTCAGTTCAAGTTTTCACATTTACAATAAATATCCTTCATTGCAAAGGCTTACACTCAAGGTACACACAAGAATCCCAAGGAATAAAATAAGTTATAAAAGCTACATCTAATCATTATCAAGAAGCTTTGTGTAGGTGTGGGGAAAGCACTCACTGGACCTGGAATCAGAAAAGACCTGGGTTCAAATTTCACTTCTGACACTTGTTATCTGATCAAGGGCAAGTCACTTATTTCTCTGAATCTTCATTCCCTATCTCAGTAAAGTGGAGATGATACCGACTGTAGAGAATGAAATGCAAATATATTTCAGGTTGTCCCACAACTCTTACAAGTATAACAGCAGAGGAAGAGAGAATCTGGAACTCAAAAATTTGCTAAAAATTGTTTTTTACAAATAAAACACCACCTTTTGAAGGAAGGCTTTCCTAGTAACTCTTAATACTAGTGACTTCCGGGGCGGCCAGGTAGCACAGCAAGTAAGAGCACTGGCCCTAGTGTTGGGATGACCTGGGGATCCAATCTGGGCTCGGACATTTAGCACCCACCCAGAAACACCTGGCCATATAACCTTGAGCAAGTTATTTAACCCCAATTGCTTAGGGGCGGCCAGGTGGCTCAGCGAGTAAGAGCATCGGCACCAGTGTTAGGATGACCTGGGGATCAAATCCGGGCTCAGATACTTAGCACCAAACCCAGAAATAACTGGCTGTGTAACCTTGAGCAAGTTACTTAAGCCCAATTGCTTAAAAAAAAAAAATACTAGTGACTTCCTTCTGAGACTGTCTCTAATTTACCCTGTTTGTATCTTTTTATGTATATGGCTATTTTCATGTTGTTTTCTCACATTAGATGGTAAGCTCCGTGAAGGCAAGGACTGTGTTTTTATATTTCTTTGTATCTCCAAAGCTTTGCCTAGTGCCTGGCAAATAATATAAGCTTAGCCTATATATATATATATATATATATATAAGCTTAGCCTAGTGCCTGGCGCTCAATAAACCCTTGTTGACATGACTCTTGTCTATCAGCCAAAAAAAGTTGTATTTACATGTAATTGGGGAAAAACTAAAATATTTAATTTTTTAAAAGTATAACAGCAATACTTATTATTACTTTATGCAAAATTGTGCTGAGAGGCCAGGCATGCTTATGAAATCCAATGGATATTTTAACCTGGAATTCCTAATTACACTGAAGATATGCTCATAACTGATCTCTGCAGCACTGATTGAACACTCTAACAGTCAGTAATACTCAGATCATGTCACAGCCAAACCTTCAAAGAAACTCTGAATCCTACTGCTCTCATGGTGTCAAATGTAAAAAGTTTGTCTGGCAGAAGTTGGAACTGACATAACCAAGAAGGCCTGCAGCTTTACAGCAAATTAAAGTGAACTACCTAACCACCATAAGACAACAATGAAAACTGAGAAAAATCTGATAGAACAAGGATTCTAAGTAAAACACCTAAGAAAATGCTCTCATTATTTTATTTGTATCATTTTTTTTCCAGTTAGAAGAGATCCTATTCAGGTAGAATGAGGGGGACTCAGTACAAACTTCCCTGTATAAGACCAAGTCAATTTCTGATACTAAACACTTTTTCTTAAGTACAAATGGAAAGTGGAACAGAAAGCCAACAGCACCATTGTGACAGTAGCTTTGTATACAATAGATAATTAGTTGACTTGCAGGATTTATAACAGAGCTGTACACATACTCTAAAATGTTTGTTCATGTACTACTAAAGAAAAATGTTACACTCACTTCTGAATCCTCTGCACTTTCATAATCGGAGAGAACAGCTGAAAGGAAAAAAGAAATCAGAGGTCAAGCAAACCTTCTGGACGAAGTAGCTATAAGCACACATACTGTCCACAGAGTGACCTAATAAAGTTGCAGGCTTAGTAGAAACAAAACCTCTTTGCCATTACAATTTAGTTCAGAGCTATCCAAAACAAGAGTATGCAAGGAGCTTAAAATGAGGAAATAACAACATCCAAGATAGCAATTTCAGGAAAGACAAGTTGTTATAAGTAGGTAATTGGAGAGCAAGTTTGTATGTGGAGGTGAGATTGGTATCAATCATCTGCCCATTGAGGTCAGTCAGAGTAGCTCATACTCACCATCGCCTTCTATGCAGTCTTCACTTTCCTGGATAAAAGAAGACAAAGGGTAACTCTTAGGCATAGTTTTGCACTGAAATTCACTATTTCTACATTTCCCCCACCCACCTATGGACTTCCCCTGATGATAAAAAGAGATATTTGTAAAGCAGGAAAGCTATAGGAATATTACTGGTTTTGAGCTGTATCCCACTCTTCATGACCCCATTTGGGGTTTTCTTGCCAAGGATACTGGAGCACTTTGCCATTTCCTTCTCCAGAAGTTGTTTAGTGCCTTCCGACTCTGTGTGACCCCATTTCTGTTGGAGTGGTTTGCCATTTCCTTCTCCAGTTCATTCGACAGATGAGGAAACTGAGGCAAACAGGGTTAAGTGACTTGCCCAGAGTCACATAGCTAGTAAGTGTCTAAAGCGGAATTTGAATTCAAGTCTTCCTGACTCCAGGTCTGGCTCTCTATCCACTTCAACACCTAGCTGCCCTATAGGAAAGTTAGCTACTACCATCAACTGTTATAAAAACAGGATGATGGACTAAAAGGTCCAGAAGGGGGAGGAGAGGGAAAACAAATCTGAAGTCATCCAGTGGTTAGGAGAACAAGACAAATATAGGCACACTCCCTCCTTCTTTTTTTCAAACCCATAGAGTGGCTGAAAAGAATTCGATCTAGTTCTCTCGACCCACTGGTGAAATGAAAACTCCGCAGCGTGGCTTCTCTGCCTCACTTCTTTTAGGGCCAACCCCACAGACCACCCCCATCCCATCGCGTCCCGACTCGTCCCCTCCCCCTCCCCGCAGGCCCCGCCCCTCCTCGTCTCCGTTCCTCCTCCCCCCGCTCGCCGCTCTTGCTCAGCCAGGACCGGCCCTGGGCCCCGCTCACTCACACATTCCGACTCGTCAGGACTCCGGAGGCCGCCTCCCTCCATCCGTCGGGAATTGAGGCCCCCGGATCGGCCGCCGCGCAGCGAGGAAGAGGAGCCGCCGCCGGCCCCGCCGCCGCCGCCGCCGCCGCCCCGGGAACCGGCGCTGTCCGAACCCGAGGCTCCGGACTCCTCGTCCTCCGTGTCCTGCGAGGCGCGCTGCCGCCGTCGGTCCGCCATCTTGCGGAGAACCGACCCCCGTCCGGGTTTCCGCGCTCCCTCGCTAGATCGCGAGTTACTCGATTCCCCCCCGCCGCCCGCCAGCCCGTCAGCCTGTCTGCCGCAC
Source organism: Petaurus breviceps papuanus (assembly GCF_028583685.1). Classification (NCBI taxonomy): domain Eukaryota; kingdom Metazoa; phylum Chordata; class Mammalia; order Diprotodontia; family Petauridae; genus Petaurus; species Petaurus breviceps. The sequence continues at coordinate 1,487,170 of NW_027187370.1, forward strand.
CCGTTCGCAAGGGCCGCTGGGAGACCGAAGCTCGGCGGAGAGGGAGAGCGGACGAGACTACAAAACCCAGCATGCTCTGCGCCAAAAACCCATCGTCCTGCTTCGTTTCCGGTCTCGTGGGGGCGCTCGGCAACTTGAAACGAGCCTGTTTCTAAAGGCTGGGGCAAGGACAAGTGGCACAGTGGAGGTTTTGTGTGTGAGCGTGAGTGCTGGGCGGGGGAATTGTTACTCGCAGAGCGCTTGCGCGCACGGGCCCCAGCCTTCCGGGCAGCTTTTCTGCGTGCCAGAGAGGTACTAGCCCGCCTTCCTCCAATGCAGAGACCTCCCCGCCCTCCTCCGGCCATCTTCTAAGCCAGACTGTCTAGGGCTGGAAGCTTGGAGAAGCGATTTGCGGGCTTTGAACACCATGATCATCATGCTTTTCATTTTCCAGACTCCCAGCCACCTTGCTCTATCTGTAAAAGAATGCTCTATCGTCGCCCCCTGAAAGACATCCACTCAGTAGGAACACCAAAGCGGGCTCCAAGAGGCTTTGGTCTGCAGTCGAGCTGAGCCAAGGTCCACAGAAGCCCTGTTATTTTTAAAGAACTGAGTCCCCCTTAAGAGTATTTGTATGGATCTGTTGATGCAAGTGGAGGTAGCTTTAGGTTGATGCCTTGGAGCCCCTCCATGCCTTTCCATTCCATATTCTTCCCCTCGCGCCTCCAGAAAGGCAGTGCATCGAACAAGGTGGAGGACTTTCCTTTTACATTTCGTGGGTGCCATTGCCCGGCTTGGAGCTGTGCAGACACTAGTCCAGTTTTCCCTTTTCCCTTTTATTGACTGCATAGTCTTTATGCCTCTTCTTTAGGTAACAGTTGGAGACGTGTGTGGTGGATAAAAAGCCAATCTGGGGATCTGGAAGATCTGGGTTCAAATGCTGATGCTGCCCCTCCCCAGACAAACCTTTTAAAAAAAAAAGTTTTGTAACAGTTGCCAATAAGTTGCTGATTATAGCACTTCACAGGTTATCTTATATGATTTGGTCCTGATGATCAATGGAGGGAATGTCTACAGATTTCCCATACAAATAAAGCATTAGGTCTTGACCAACACATGTGTCCCTTTGCCTTCTGCGTCACCTCCAGTTTATCTTTTGGGGAGTATAGTATTCCTTGATTTAGAAACATAAAGTATCATTGGAGAAACATTCAAAAAAATTAAAAGCTTTTTGCACTGTGTAGCCATTTGGGATTATTCAAGTTCCCAAACACAATCTAGGGGATTGGCCAGTCATAATGTGGACAATGGGCATTTTTCATCCATCTTAGTTTGCATGTAGTATTTATAAATACTCTTTTGAGTAAATTTATAAATCAAAAATTGAGTATTTATAAATCTCATTAATGAGGCCCTGAAATATTGAGACAATGTAATTCTGCAAACAGGAGCCTCAAGAAGACAGGATTCTACTCCATTGGGACTTCTCGTGACAATGAACACCTAAGGAGCATATCTACATAGTCTTATGTCTTGACTTTAATAATCAGATTACTCAACAGTGGTTTCTGTGGTTGCATTTATCAAGGAATCTGATGTGATCTTAAACATAAATACAAGAGACTCACACACAAAGGGAACACAAAATGAGAAGAATGAAACACATGCTGCACCCCAGGCAGCCTGCAGAAGTAGTATTTTTGTAAAAACGGGAAAAACAATAGCTGTTTTTTCTATTTTATTGTAAAAAAAAGATTTTTTTCAATTTTTAAAACATACAGGCAGAAATGTTTAATACTCCCATTAACACTGTTAAATCTACCAAACTGAAGCAGAAATTCAAAAAAATTAACAGCCACAATAGTTTATTTACAATTGAATTTTTATAAGATATTTACAAGACAACCAATTTTACACATCAGAAATGGTATCAAAAGTATGAATTACAACACAGACAACAATGTGTGAAATGGGTGTAAAACAAAAAAAGCTTAAGTGGACAGACAAGTTGCTTTTCTTTTAATTTATTAACACTAGCTTAAACTTGGTTAAAGCAAGATATTAAGAACAAAGAACTATGTTATAGGAAAGAATTGCAGGGCCTTCAGTTGAAGATTGAATTTCACAGTGTTGTATCCCATATAGGGAGAAATAAGACTATTTTTTCCCCACACTCTAATAACACCCACTGTCAATTTAACTTTTGGTACTTTGCTAGTCTACTCTCTGACCCTTTTCTCAGGAAACCTGGATGTGTGAGAATGAAAACTGCAGAAGCCTGCCAGTGGGGCAAGACACAACAAGGGCTCTGCAGGGCAGGGAGAACCATGGGAGCAGGAGCAGCTTCTGCCTGGTCAGATAGCACCTCAGGGATTCCTCTAACAATTAGCTAGAATTCAGAATCCTGACAAATCCCCTGGGTAGGACACAAGCTGAAGGTCAAACTTGCTTCAGCCAGCAGCTGAAGCAGGCCCCATAGCAGGAGTCTCAGCAAAATAACAATGACAGAAGCCAGGGAGAAACAGTTTAGAAGAAAGCAGAGGCATTGGCTAGTCTTCCTTTTCCAATGTCAGAAAATGATAATGGATCAGTACCTCAGGTGAAGTTAGGAAAGCCAAATAGCCTGAGATACAAGGATTAAGGAAAGAGCAAAGAAAAAGTACATAAAGAATCTGGGCTGGTTTTTCTGGAGATCTCCTCCTGAATTTTAAGGTATTAGCTGAGGGCAGCTAGGGGAAGGAGTCCTATTTTCCTTTTATAACCTTGCTGCATTAACCTACCAATTAGGGTCAGTTCCAGATTGTTCTTTCTCCTTAGCAGGAGGAGTTAATGAAGAAAAACCATAGCTCACTCCAACCCACCAAAAAAAAGAATAAAAGTTGTAAGATCTTCCATGAATACTGTATGTGCTGTTGGGAGAATACTTATAAAAAATCAAACCAAGGAATTTAGACCAACACCTCACAAGATAAACAGTGTAAGAAGTAGCTTTTCTCCTCTTCCTTCCAACACTGGTGTCCTATTCTATTTCCACTAAGGGGTTAGCCACACACTCTCTATTTTGACTTCTCCCCTAAAAGTGCTTATGGTTTTAGGTACGGCAAATTTCCTTTAAGGATCCAAGTCCTTCCCCCTTCACTGCACAGAGACTAGAAACTCAATTCTCACAAGAGTCCTGAAGGCTAAAACAATGCAATTCCTATAGCTGAAGCCTTGGCTCTATCTCCCCTCCAGCTAGTACAGGTCTCTTACACAGTTGCCTGGGAGTGCTACCCTGAAACACTTAAACAAAATGGAAAAAAAGGAATCAATATTGTGCGTGTAGAATTCTATTTTCACAAAGAATATTCTATCAAGTACATCAATATGCAGACATTTGTCAGCCAAATGAAGTACATAGAAGCATCTCCTCTTCCCCCCCACCCCCCAGATCTTTACCCGCCACCAAGAACTAAAAGAACAGTCTCAATAAGGAATACTTCAGAAGTGATTTGACACATGGGCATCTCAAATGCCATGTTATTCAGGCTACCAGGTTTTATCGGATTACACCATGAGGGTAGGGTGGGCTAGTAAATTAAATTAAAAGCCCGTTCTTTTTTACCACTCACAAGATACACAAAGGCTTTTGAGGAGGACTGAGAGGAGGGGAGGAAGAAGGAAATGGAATGGGACTCAATTTATTCACTAACCAAGAAAATAACCATAACTAAACTTCCCCTTGCCCATCCCTAAGAGGATAAATCACACAATAGTTCAAGAGAATCCTTGTCTAATAAGCCTACTGGCTCCTCAGATCTCTTTCCACTCAGTGAGGAGGGCCTATTATCTTATTATTTTCCACACTTCATTTGGCCATTAAGCTAACATTGAGCCATTTTAGGCTGGATCAACACCACCATGCCCAAAGCCACAAAATACTAATATACAACTTTTCTAGGCAAAGTTTGGCTCACCAAGAATTTCTATCTAGTGACCACTAAAAGTAAAATACAGGACCCTTTGAAGCTTCCAGCCAGAGAGGGCCTTGCAGATTTAACTCAAGAACGTATTCCCCAAAATGGGAAAGAACAAACAAAACCCCATCCCCAAAATGAGCCCAACAAAAGAGTTTTTGTGAAAATAGAATGACAAAAACAAAAAACACCCAAACTCAAAGGGAAGCGCGTACGGGCAATATCAGTGAATGATAATAGGAGAACACAGGGTTTGGGTAATTAGGTCACATATACAGGTCTCAGCCATTCTCTGGAAATGGCAGGCTACAACCATCTGAAGATAAAGGTCTCTTGACAGCACAGCTATTTCCTACACGTCCTGTGAGGTGTCTGCTTTTTCTGGATCTCCAGCCTGCAGCGGCTGCGCTCATCCAACCAGGGCAGTTCAAAATTCCTAGTGAAAATAGCAAAAATCAACTGGCAGCACTGTGAGAGGAAGAGATTCAGGAGAGGGTGAGAGCCACACAGGAGAGACACACCAAGCCCTAACTTCTGCTTTCCAGGCTTGAGGCACGTTTTTCCCCTCAAAGTCTACTTGGGAAACAAAGTAAATGGAGTTTCTATTTCTAACTCAATCCTCCTAACTCGTAACTTGGGAATTCTGCCACTCAAATAGTCAAATTCTAAGAGAAGAACCTCAGCTATTTGCCCCACCTAGTATCTATCTCACCAGACTTTTGCGAAGTACACAGGGGAGCTGGGATATCTGAGCTGAAAAAAGAAAACTCGGGTTTTTCTGGGGTAGCAGAAAACTGAAAATAAAGCAGATGCCCATCAAATAGGAAATGGCTGGACATATGGTGCTATGTTATGATGTAACCAGATATTGCACCATGAGATGAATGTGCAGAATTCAGAGAAACATGGGAAAATGTGTATGGACTGGGACAGATCAAAGAAGGTAGAACCATGAACCCATATAAATAATAACCACAATAATGTAAAAGAAAACAACACAAAAAGCAGTCAAACAGTGACCACAATGAACAATCATGGTCCCAGAGGACAAATATACCTCCTCTCTCTTGGTAAAGAGATAGAGGGCCAAAAGTGTGCAATGCTATGTACAGTGTCAGACTACAATGCTGTTAGGTTTTGCTTAATTATTTTGCTTTGCTGTAAGGAAGTGTGAGTGTGGGGGGGATAGAGACAGGGGGCAGTGGGAGGTAGATATGGGCTACATATAAGCAAATAACAGTGGTATACAAAAGGCTTCAGTAAAACTTAAAAAAAGGAAAGAAAACTAAGTCTGATACTTACTGTGGGGTCAATTTTGGTAATGGTCGTCCAAATGCTACAACAGGCAAGAAGGGGGTAATCAGCAAACTTTCAACTATGGGGGAAAAAACAACCAAAAAGGAACGTTTTTAGTAAGCACTGTGAAGAAGACACTGTAGGCTATCTCTATGTGTTTCACAGACCCAAGCATGCTGTACCTTGGAGTTCTGTAATCATGTTCTTAATGCAACCCACGCCACTGGGTAGATGGAACTTACCATCATCTGGCTCAGGGAAAAATGAGGTAACCTCAGGCTCAGATTCCTGAATTCCTTTCTTTTTATACATTCTGAGCTGCAGTCGTTGTAAAATTCTTTGTTCCCTGATCCTCTGAATATCCCATCTGGAAAAAAACAAACCAGCTACTGAAAAACAGAGCTGGGCCAACGCATCTGTATGCCCTAGGCAAAGTCTGAAAATTCCATCCCTATGCATGAAAATTGTGGGGGCCTCTCCATATAGGAGAATAAATCATAACATGGTGGTCATGGTGGTCATAGTTTCGGGCAGTCAGCAAGTCCTGAGTTTAAACACTGCCTCCTGCACTGAGAGGGGCAAGTAACTCAAAGTCTTCTCACTTCTAAAACAGGAAGAATACTTGTAGTACTCACAGGGTTCTTGTGAGGCTCAAAGAAAGACTATACAAACTGCTTTACAAATTTTAAAGCACTATGTAAATGTCAAATATTATATTATGCTACTTTTTGCCAAATGTCATTGGGAGATGTCACTGTAACACTTATGAAGAAACATCACAAAATAAATACCTAAGTGCCATGAAGACCACAATTTTATGGCATTAATTTGCATTTATTAAAAATTATATTAAAAAGTAGCCCTCACTATGCCCACCTGTCATTGTCATTTCTTTCCCTATTTCCTTTGCCTGAAGAGCCAAGTAAGGGAAAGACTGAGGAAAGAAAGAGTCAAACTTTAGTTAACCTAAAGAAACTTCCATTTCTAAATCAGACTCCCAACACATGGGAAAGTTGGTAAATTAAGACAGCTAAATTGTGTGAATGATCACTGAGAATGAAAGAGGAACTCAAGAGACCAATTCTGCCCTGTCCTCAGGATGGTGATCAGGATGGCCTCACCTTTTCCTTCTCTTCTCATCCAGCTCCAATTTCGCATGCCGCTTTGAAAACACACTGTCATCCAGGTTCTGTGTAGACAACAGTAGGCATTGAGCCCTTTTTTAACAGGTAATATCCATCTGCCCCATCCCCTTCCCCCCAATCATTGTGTGAATTTCTTGACGACAGAACAAAGAGCTCATTCCTTCCATGTGTTAGTCTCTCCCACACATAGGGATTCCCACCAGGATAGGGATTCCTATCAAAATGAAATAGCCCATAATAAGCCTTTTCTCTGGAAATGTACATACACTATTATTTGGATTAAAAAAGTGTTCAGATCTAGGGATAGAAATAGGATGGATTGACAACACCTGCACTCAGTGTAGGGAAGGAATGGTTAAATTGCAATTTAGGCTTTGGATTCCGCTTCAGCTGTTGCTGCTACTCTGGGCTAGCTAATGGGGAAAGGTAAAGTAGGGTGAAGAGGAGGCCCAATACACCCACTACAAAACAGATACAGAAACTCTAATAATCAAACCTTCTCATTTACCCTAAGCTCTCTGCAAAGTGGTGAGAGTCAACTTCTCTGCTAGGAATGATGCCTGCCTTGGCTCTAACTACCTTTATGAGGTTCCATTTTGAACTGCTAACTAGCTGTGTGACCTCAGAGGTCAGTCACTTCCCCCCTACAAGCTTCAGTTTCCTCCTCCACACAATAATGAGGTTGAATCTTGGAGAACAAATGATGAAATATGCCTCTCTCCTCTCAGCAGTGAGGTAAGGGGAACACTGGGGCAGACTGCTGTAGAAGAAATCACTATGCAAGGTATTGTCACTTTACTATTTTAGTTCTTGAAAGAGGAAGGGTGCTGAAACAAAAGTCATCAATAAAAACTTATTAAGAATAAGATAGTATAGTGGAGGTGCTCAAAAGCTAGCCTTGAGGGGTGGGTAGGTGGTGCAGTGAATAGAGCACCGACCCTGGAGTCCAGAGGACCTGAGTTCAAATCAGGCCTCAGACACTTACTAGCCATGTGACCTTGGGCAAGTCACTTCACCCCAACTGCCCTGCCTCTCCCCTCCAAGAGGTAGCCTTGAAGCTAGAAAGACCTGGGTTCCAGTCCTTCCTGGAACACATACTGGTTACGTGACCCTAAGCAAGTCAACACTCTCAAGAGTGCTCCAGGTAACTAAAACCACAAATGGTAGATAAGATGCCTGCTTGCACTGCCCAAAGAAGGTTCTACTGGGTCCAGACTATATCCCTATCTCCAAGAAAATTAAATAAAATGAGTTGGACTAGACGACTTCTTAAATTTCTTCCAGACCTAATATTCTAACCCAATGGAAAACCACACAGACCATAGAAATATTCAACTAAATGTGCGTGGGTGCTGGGAGGCTACATATTTTCTCCTGAAATGTTTATCCTACACCAGTTGCTTACTGATACCTACCTCCAAGAGCTCTGAAGGATTTGGATCTCTCAGAGGCTCTACAGTGTGGTCCCTCCAAGAAGGAACTGAAAAAAAATTAGGGAGAAGAAAGATCCTTAAATTCAAAGTCACGTAAGACACCTTTTATTTGCTAAGAAAAGTGGTCTCCCCAGACAAAACAAAGTTACCAAGTGATAGGAATGCATTCTATAGACTCTTCTGGAGGCATATTGGTATATAAGAACCTAAAATAACAGTGCAATCTGACCAACTAAGAGTCCAACAAAAAACTAAGCCCAAAACTGTCCACTCACAAAATGGAATTGTGGTTCCTGAAAAAGAACTGAAATTTTGTTGTAATTTTGAGAAATTTATCTAGTAAAGAACATTATTTTTCCAAAATGAAAGGATGAGGAATGCAGCTCCTCGACATCCTCCAGCCTCCCAGCACCCATCCAAGGCCCCAGCCAGCAAAATTCCTATTCTACTCACCAGCCAAGACTGAAGTTTCTCCTGCAACACTTGATGACATCAGACATCCTAAATAATGCAGGAAAGAAGAAGAATCTCAGTGTAAAAGAAAAAAAAAAGCCCGCACCCAAAATGGAGGAAAGATATCATCAGTGAGATTTGAAGTTCCTTCTAATAAACCTTTTTTTTGGGAGGGGTGAAGTTTGTGGAGTGAAATTCTCTCTTTCTTAAGAAGGGGGGAAAAAAGGAAGAAAAAGAGGGAAAAATAAGCCCAACACCATTTACACTGAGATTTCTTCTTTCTCTTCATTATTTAGGGTGGTTTCTTTGCAACAGTTGATGGCCAAGGATATAAAACCCTAAACTCAGAACATGGCAGGTGAGTAAGAGTTGACCCTATTTTCAAATACAAGATTGGTATTCTTAAAACTTGCAGATGTGTTCTTTCTTCTTAAATGATTCCCTCTTCCCTTTTATATAGACTACACCTTGGCTGATCTAGCCTGAGTGACAGGCACAGAATAGGAACCTGGTTCCCTTGAAAGAAGCCCCTGAGATTTTCACATGAAATAGGGCCATCCAGAATAAAGATTCACATATGTATTTACAGCTTTGTCTCTTCAATAGATTCAGGTACCCCCAAAATCAGGTTTTTCAGCCCATTTCCCCCATAATCTCAAGGAAATGGCTTAGAATATAAATCTGGTTTTCAAAAACAGCCAGGCACAAAGAATAGCTCCTCCAGTTCTGCCATTTCTCAGAGTGGATGGGGAACTGCTTCTCCATTTTTCTTTATGTTGTTACATGGTGTTGCTATGGCAGCAAGGTAAACCAAAAAAGGATGAATCTGCTCATCTAATTGAACCAACAAGAAGTACTGACCTAATTCAGGATTCTCTCCTAGCCTTTCCCCCACCCACTGAAATTCACAGGCCCAGTGAAATCGAGAACAATCTCTCTCCACCATTCCACTTTTGGCACTAGGACAGACGGACAAAGTCTGGAGACTGCACTTTCCTCTCTGGAATGGATTCCCATCTCCATCCCTGCCAGAGGCAAAGCCCAACATCACACACTCAAGGCTGCAATCCTATTTTAGAAGGTTTTCCCACCACCCTGGAGCACCTACAGTGACTAAGAGGCTCAAATTACATGACTGAATGAGCATTAGAGTTACAGATTGGCATAAGTGGCATATCTGTAGGGAAGCCATGCAGGGGGGAAGGACAAAAAAGAGGAGATGATCAAGGTACTGCTCCTCCAACTCTCCCAACAGCTCAGATATACCCCCAAGGAAACCCTTATTGTTTCATTTTATTTAAGTATATCAACAACCAATAGGCTACCTGAAATTAAAATGAGTTCTTCACATTTTAGACCCTTTGTGAAATATATTAAGAAAAAATGGAATTGCTGGTCTTTAGGTGATACCTCTTGCCCCCTCAGACGAAGACTGAGATACAAATGAGTGTTTGTATAATCAAAGAGAGAAGACCCAACTGTGAACCTCCCCTGACCAAATTGTCTCCCCACCTCTAAAATACTCATTAGTCCCTGACAGCACCCAAAGGTCAGCCTTTGAGGCTTTACATAAATATCAATTGCAGGAACAGTTATGCATGGCAGTCTAAATTCTGTGCATTTTAGAGCACAGAAAAACCCACATCTCTCAGAGGGCATGCAAGTTTCTGGAGACTATACCCCCAAGTCTGTTGTTCATGTGAGAGGCAACTTACTGGCAAACACATCTCCCAAGGTTGTAAGCAGGCAAAAACAGTGAGTACATTTTCAGTAATTCCATCTATTTGCAATGCCTGCACAGTGTCTGTCTCTGGCTGTTAACTTACAATTTCTTGACAGAACGCTGCTTTATTGATTGTACCTTTTAAAAAATGCCAATGGCATTTTCACACGTGTTAGCTCGACCGCCACCACTAGGGTATAAGAGCAAGTGTTCGCTATGCCTTACTTGCTACAGTCTCCTCCTTCTTTGGAGAGGGTTCCCGTAATGGTAATGGTGATGGGGGAGGCTGGTGCCAACGACACAAGTACATTTCTGTGGTGGAAAGGTACGGCAATTCTTCTAGCTCGTTTGTGAAGGCTTTCTCCTTGGGGTGAGTGCTGGGGGTCTTCTGGGGGACAGAGAGTTTGGGGGGGGTGTCCACTGAAGACCGGGGTTTTTCTGGAGTCTCTTGGCTCCTCAGTTCACGTCTACACACAGTTTCAGGTAAGGAGCCACAGGGTTCCTCTTTAACAGGAGAATGCTTAGGAGTTTTTGTTTTGACTTTTGAAAATTCAGCAGCCAGCTTTTTAACTGGAGTCTTTCTCTCTGCACTTCCAAATGAGGATTTCCTATCAAAAAGGGAAAGATATAAACCCAATGTAATGATTTCTGAAAGAAATTTGATGAAAGGAAGTAAGAAATTTAACTCCCTTTGTCTCCAAATGACCAGTGCTTAGGAACCTTATCTTTGCAACACAGCCATTAACATAAATTCTTACAGCTATTTGTAGAATTCAAGAATTACAAAAGAAACCTCTAGGATCCACCCTTTGCTTTATTCAAATCATAGATCATAGCATCATAGATTTAAAACAAGAAAGGGTCATCTAGTACAACCCCTGAATTCCAAATAGGAAACAGAGGCCTAGAAAGGTTAAGTTATTTGCTCAGAGTAACACTGATAGTTAACAGTCTCTGAGGCAGAAAAAGAACCCAGCTGAAGAACTGGTTTCCTCAAGTCTAGCACTCTATCCACTAAGTGACACTGCCTTCTTAAACATATATTGCTTCACAACTTATAATTAGCTCTGTTCTACCTAATGGATCCAAAGTTAGTAGCCTGACAGTCAAGACTGTCTAATATCCAGCCCCATGGTAAAGTCACCACTGTTCTCCAACATCCACTTCCACTCTTTCTGAATTCCTCTCCTCACTGTCCTGCTCCTGAGACACCTGCTCATTCTCTTCCTCATCCTATTCCTTGCCCTTTTAGTCCTTATCCTTTTTTTATCTGCCTCTATCTCAATCCCTACACTTCCTCTAATGCCTACCCCATCATCACAAGGCCTCTCCTAACTCTGACAAGTAGCAGAGCCACAACCCTGGAGCATCCAGGCTGGAGGGACCTCAGGGAGCCTCTGGTTCCCCCTCTGATTCCACAGATGAGAAAATGAGTCCTCCCATCTCAGAATTCCTAGAGCAGTTAGGGTCTGCCCCAACCTTTCTAGCACTTGAAGATAACAACTGGTCTCTCCTGTATGTGAGACAACAATTAAATAGCACCTACTAGGTGCCAGACACCATGCTAAGCCCCTTACAATTATCATCCCATTTGATCCTCACTACAGTCCTGGGAAGTAGATGCTATTTTTATCTTCATTTTACAAAAAAGGAAACTGAGACAGACAAGTAAAGTGACTTGGCCAGAGCCACACAGCTAATGACTGATGCCAGATTTGAACCCAGATATTCCTGATCCCAGTGCTCTGCCCACTTCACCCCTACTTTTGCCATGCTATCTCCATCGAGCTGACTTGAATCTGTGGCTCCTTCAATTCTACCCATGTTCCTGGAAGACCTCAGGTGCAGAAAAGGCATGTAAAACACTGATGGACTTGATTGTTGGGATTGTCTGAAGGAACCCTTCTCACCAACCTTTTGGTGAATGGCCTCTGCCCCATGTCTCAGGTGACCCCCTCCTCACTCCCTTCCCCCCAGACACAGGCCTCATGGAGGTGCTTGCCCCAGGCCTAAAGTCCAGGCAGGGACGACTGTATTACCTTTTGTGTCCCTTCCCGCTCCGTCCACACGAGAAAGGCTTTGATGGCAGGGCCTGGGATGTCTCTGAAAGTTCAGTCTGGCACTCCAGCTCAATCTTCTCAGACAGTTCAGGCTCCTCCCGGTCTTCAGTCTCATAGCCTTGAAGCAACCTGTGCCTCTCTTTCTCGTTATCCTTCTTCACCAGCTGCATCCGTCTTTCCATACGTTCAATTCGAGCAATGAGCTACAAAGGAAAAAGTTACAAACAATAGGCTTAACATAAAAGCTAAACACTGGTACTCAGTCCTATTTGGGAGGCAGGATTTCCACCTTCCCTGTCAGGTTCAACTAATTTTTCATTAGCAAACAAACATCAGTTTGGAAAACAGGTGATATGGGAGACAAAAGAACATCGTTAACTGTAGGGGTTAAACAGGATACAATGAATACTGGATACATCTTGTTGTTCTGATAGAAGATGCCTCCTAAAGGCAGAAGAACAGACCTCTTCTTTTCAGTATTCTGATCTTGTGCTGCCAATAAAGCAGCCCCAATTCAGCAATGGAGTTTTCAGAATTCACCTTTTTGTAGGTTCCAAATTTCCCCCAGACTCCACCCTCTATACCTCCATTCTTCTTCCAAATTGTACCTTCCCAAATCCTCATATGTAAGGACAAGGTCTAAATGGCAATGTTGTGCATGAAATGAGAGCTCACAACAGAAGGTGCCACTCTGAGGAGCTCACTGCTACTGAAAAACTCTCTGGAAAACAATGAGTCCTCCATTTGAAGGGTTTGGGAAAGAAATCAATTCCTCAAAATCCTAACAATCATCTGAGGAAAATCCTGCATATAACTTCTGCATGTGAGGTCAATTGCCATAAATTACTTATATGTCACTCTAAGAATACTGATAATTTCCTCCCTCCCTCCTCCCCATCCTAAAAGAAAAAAATAAAGGAGGAAGGGGACCAAAATCAAATAAAAAGGATGGAGGTCTTGACTACCACTCAATACTTCAAAATAAAATATTTGGAGAAAAGGTGCCAACCATTCAATTCATAACCTGAAACAATAATTTCCTTTTAGTTACATAGTAATCAATGCTACCTCCATTATACCCATTCAGTTGCAAAGATCCAGTTCAGAGGCCAACAGAAATGGAATAAGAGAAAGAAGCTTAAGCAACGCTAAGACTGCAATACACAACAGAAGCAGTGAACGCCAAGTTAAGACTGACACTCTTTTATCCTCAACTCACCCCACTCTTTCTGCCTAGGAGAGCAGTTCGTAGGGACCATTACCTCAGGAACTGAGCAGAGACCTCGACAATCAGCAGAAAGGGCCCCCCAGTGTCAGCCATAACTCTCAATTCATCTCCTGGTATCTGTTTTGAGTCACAGCCTTAACGTTACTTAACCACGGTTTGTGGGTGACATTTCCTTGATTTCTTCTCTTCCCCCCTCCTCCCATCCAACCCCCCTCCCCTCCAAGTCCCTCACGTAAGGATAGGATGTGTTGTAATTACAGTACCATCACACCCTTTGACTGCAGTACAGTAGCAGAGCAGGGCCACCTCCATGTTGGGTAACTTCCACAAATCAACACCATGAAATGTTTTGAGTAGACCTGTCCCAGCTCCCATCCCACCTTGCAGACTGCACCCTTGAATGAAAGGATTGACTGCCGCCTGATCCGAATCATTTGGAAAGCAAACAAAACGGCAATGCCACTCTGGCTCCCCTGCTCATCTGGCGCACACAAAGCGCGCCCCCCCCCAAAAAAAGTCCACTGCAGCTTGAACACGACAACTGTAGAAATAGGGAACAGTTTTATTTTTAGGCAGCTGCAAAGCTTCAGGTTATAGGGACCTGGGCTATGGTAGACCATGGTACCCCATTGCTTTTGCGACATTTCAAGGTGATGGAATAAACTTTAAAATGGATGTATCTTCAATTACCAATTATTAAAATATGGCTGGATATTCTTTTCCTCCAAGAACAACATATTAAACCATTTTTTAATTATTCTGAAATTCCTAAAATGAGAATTTTGCTTCTTTCTAGTACATTCAACATGCTCTCTCTTGTAATGTCCTATGGAGACCCCTCCAGCCTCAAAAAGCCAGTACTCAAGCTCAAAATAGGGGCTCTACTGTGTGGGTGTTTTTAGAACTCAGGTTTCCCACCGCAGACCACCTGAAATCAAAGGCAGTGATGACTTTGATATAATATTTTTTTAGTATTTAAGGTGGGATTTCACTTTAAGTCACCCCTAGACCTCCTGCCACAAAAGGCCCGGTTTACCCCTCCTGCCAAAGGATGTTGCTGCAGTGGTTGGAGCAGCAGCTGCTGTCTCCCTCCCCCACAATGCATTACAAATTCTGTATGTAGCCCTTTAAGTTAACCCCTTCCATACAAGCCCCATATAAGGCACCCCACAGCGCCTTTCTGTGTGTTCCCCTCACCGTGTATTTAACCTCCTAGCTACCGGGGTCCCTTCTCTCTTCAGCATCTCCCAAACCCTGCACTACCATTTTAACCCCTTAATGCGCAAAGCTTTCCCTCCTGCTTCACCATGCCTTTGCCCTTTAACCCCTGTCCCCAGTGTCTCTAGAAAAACATGCGCAGCAGCAGCAGCACCACCACCACCGCCACTGCCGCCGCCGCCTCGGCTGAAGCCGCAGCCCCCGCCACCACCCAAAATTAACTCTAGGTGGACCACGGCCCTTCACCTCCCCTAACCATGCGATGCCCTTTAACCCCGCCACCCACCCCCTCCTCCAGGGGGAGCATGCGCAAGGCTCCCCCAGCAGCCGAACCGCGATTAACCCGTCCCGTACCGAATCCCTCTCGGTCTTGAGCTCCTCGATCTCCTTCTCCTTGGCCTGCAGCTGTTGCTGCTGCTGCTCGATGAGGTCCAGCTGCAGCAGGAGGATCTGCTTGAGGCAGGCGGCCTGGCTGCTGGCGCCCGACCCGCTGCCGCCCCCGAGGGGGCTCTTCCTCACGCTCTTCCATCGCCCCTCCGAGGCCGCCAGGGTTCCGGCAGCGGAGGTGGCAGTGGCGGCGGCGGGCGGCAGGGGCGGCGGCCCGGCCAGAGGGAGTGGCGGGGGTCCCGCCGAGTCCGAGGCGGTGGCGGCGGGAGGGGTGGCCCCGCCCTTGTCCGCGGCCGCCGCCACCTGGGAGCCCGTCTGGCCGGGCAGCACCGCCTGGTACTTGGGGCGGGGGCTGCAGCCCGCCCCGGCCGCAGCCGGCTCCCCCCCGACCCCGGCTTGCTTGGTGGCGGGGGGCGGGCAAGGCAGGGGCACGGAGCCGCCCCAACTCTCCTCCTGCTGGCCGGGGGCCGCCCCGGCCGGGAGCACCAAGCCCCGGCCCTTGCCGCCTCCGCTTCCTCCACCTCCGCCACCACCACCTCCTCCTCCGACCGGGGAAGGCGCCGGGCTTCCCCCTTGCGAGGAGGCTACGGGCGGCCCGGGCTCTTTGAGCTTACGATGGCGAGAGAGAAACTGGGCTTCGGGCGGCCCGGGCTCCTCCTCAGGCCCGCCCAGCGCCGCCGCCCGCTCGTAGTCCAGCCGCTGCTGCTGCTCGGGATTGCCGCCTGCGGGCGCCGCGGCCGCCTTGAACACGGCCGATCTCATGGTCATGGTGGCCCGGGGCGGAGGGCGCGGGCAGGGCTGGGCTGGGGGGCGAGGGCAGGTGGGAGCGGGAGCGCTGGGCGGGCTGGGCTCGGCTGGCGCGGCGCTGGGCTCAGCGGCGCGGCCCCGGGCCTCGGCTAGCGCTGCTCCCCCCGGGCCGGGGCGCCATCCCGCCCCCGTGAGGAGAAGTCGAGGCCGCGGCTGGGGCGCGCCGCCCGCCCATGGGGGCCCCGCCGCTGCTGCTGCCGCCGCTGTTGCTGCCGCTGCCGCCTCCGCCTGCGCCTGGGAGGCGGGAGCCCGCACCCGGCCGCCCCCGAGCTCATCCCCAGAGTCCGCCGCCGCCGCCGCCCGGCCCCGGCCCCCCGCCCTGGAGCTCGCCTCAGCCGCCCCGCGCCTCCATGGCCCCCCCCCTCCTCAGGAGGGGGGTGCGGGATGGGCCCGCTGGTTGGGGGGGGTTGATCTTCGCCGCCGTCCCCCTCCCCCCTGAGGGTCTCCACTGCTGGGGGGGTCCCCACCCCCTTCACGGCCCCTGGTGCCTTCGCGTTTCCCTTTAAAAAAAACGGAATCTCCAGGAGCTAGAGCCACCGCTGCCGCCGAGCGCAGGGCGCATGCGCCCGGGAGGGCAGCGGGAGGGAGGGAAAAAGGAGGCGAGAGGAGGGGGCGCTATTGTGAAAGGGGCTGAAGCCGCCATTCAGGCCGCGGAGGGGAGGGGGTGGAGGAGGGAGCGGGGAGCTGCTGCGGGAGGGAGGGGCGGGAGAGAGGTGAAAGAAGGAGGCCCCGGGTGTTTGGAGGGAGAAGCCCCACAGCCCCGGGAAAAGAGGGAAGCTGCGGGGAGTTGGAGAGGGGGTTGGGTCTGGGAGGATTAGGCTTTGAAGGGGCCCCTGGGGAAAGGGAAGGCAGTGAAGAAAGAAGTTAGGGAGAAAGGCAGGGGAGGCTTGCGGGTTCCTTCCCCAGTTTCAATGTTATTCCGTTCATTAACTATGACCCGAGCACCCACCCACTTGGTGCAGAGCAGTGACTCCAGGCATCTTGCACTTCTGTCCTTGGATGCAGGGGGAGAGAAGAACGGTGCAGAATGGCATTTGGCCCACCGCTTTTCTCCCTGGCCACGTTTCTCCTGCTCTGGGCAGTGGGGAATAATAATTGGCCGTTCGGTAGAGCATGCACACCGCGCCCAAGTCTCCATTTGAGCCGTACAGTTCCTTTTTTTACCTCATCTCTGTGCCACCGTGATAGAAAAGGGGGGGGGGGCATGGGGTGTCTGCTGATGGCTTTTCCCACAGGAAAACCCAAGATCTCCTGGGGGAGGGGAGAGTTTTCATCACAATCTCCTAGTGAGATGCTCCCAACTCCCAACTGCCCTTCCTCAACTGCCATTTCTAACAGCCATCCTCAACCACTCCTAGAAAGGCTTTTAAAGGGCTGAAGGTATCTTAGATATGTCTAAAGAGGGCTTTTGTTTTTGTTTCTTGCCGTCTTAGACTTTTTTTTTATTGGATCTGAGAATACTACCCCCATAATCTGTGTTAAAGGCTGTCCCTGCCACTCATGTTCATCCTTTCCTTTTTTTTTAACATCCATGGGAACTGTGGCCCCCTTTTTATATATCTCACAGAATTCTATCTCCCTTGGGGGAGGAACCATCAAAAGATTTTAGTGGAATGTTTTTCTCCCTTGTGTCCAGAGCTCCACCTGAGGTTGGGGGATGGGGGTGGGAAAAGTAAGAACCTTTGGTACATCTTGAAATCCTCTAATTAAAGCCCTTCCCCCATCCTACAGGCCAAAAACATGAAACACTCAAAAGGTTTAAGCCATTGGATCTGAGCAAAGGAGTTCTCTCTTAGTGGCCAGCACTCTCATAGAAGGGTCCCACAGCAATTGAGAATTTAGCTCTGTTGGGTCAGGACTATTTCTTCCCCAAAGTACCCTTCAGCCATGGGTCCTTGTCAAGGCATTAACTTAGTCCTGTTTCCATTTAGATTTCCTTCCCATAAATCAACATGCATCTTCTCTAAAAATCCCCCAGCTGGAAATTTTTGGCTCTGAGAAGTCTTAAGCTCTGGACCCTGCATGAGCAGGATGAACCAGCAGGGGCCTTGAAGTAGGTATTCTGTAGACAGAGATTCCCTGCAGTCAAACCACTCAGCTTTGTGCAATGGATGACACTGGAGACCAAAAGAAGTAGGTACCCAAAGATTATTCCAGAGAGAGAAAAATGGGACTGACGGCTAAAAATTCAAGAAAAATAGTTTTAGAATCCTTTAAAATTAGCTCCCCAAGACCACTTTTTTAAGCAAACAATGGGCATTCTAATGGGTATCTAATCTTCCATATTCATTTAAATATGATTTCTTAATACCATTTTAAAACTCTAAATCCTATTCCCTTTGGCTTTTTGATGGACAAATTTACAGCTAACATCTTTTTGCTCTTTGTGTTAGTGAAGAGAATGTCTTGGAGCCTAGGATGGGGAGTCAATAGTGCTCCACCCCATGTCTGGCACCAATCTCTCAGGACTTGGTTTCCCCTTGGCTTTCTGGATCAAGACTAGGCTTAAGGAGAGGAGACATTCTGGCTGCTCACCAGGACAGGGGATTCATCAGTGTGGGTTTCCTGAGGCTCTTGGAAAGATAAATAAAGACTACAGTGGAGTAGTTGGCATCAGACCAGCACCACTTTGTGCCACATGGCACAAAAATAAGATGTGAGTGGAGGTTATTTCCCCCTACTCCCATTGCCCAACCTGGACCTTGGGGATGAGGATAGGCTGATGAAGTTCTAATCTAAAGGGTGCTTTCATGCAGAAATCCTGCCCAGCATTCCAAGTTTCTACAGGCTATGGATGTATGTGTGTGTTAAGGAGCCTCCCCCCTCCTCCTTTCCCCTCTTTCCCTGTAGGGGCCTCTTGACTGTAACTAGGAGGCCCTCCTCCCTACTGCTTTTCTTTTTCTTTTTTTTTCCCCTAAACAGCTCAAGTTTGGATATTTTCTACGGCTGGCAACCCCGCCAAAGCCTTCCCTTGGCTCTGCCCACCCCACGTGGGCCTCCCTTCCTTGTCCCATCAGCCTGTTCGGGTATCCCCCCAAACACGTGACTGTTGTTTTGTTAACTAGCCTCCCCAGGATTGTTGGCACCATCAAATAGCTAGGCACAGCTGCCCTCTTCAGGGTGAATGTGGGAAAGCATGGGGTAGTGTTTAGGGCCTGGGGTACAGTATAGAATGAAGCAGCCTCTCTTTCTTCAGTGGTTTCAGGTCAACATAGCTTTCCAATTAGTCACTTAAAGAATTGCACAACCCAAATGGGAGGATTCAGGGACCAGGATAGCATCAGAAGCAGCCATTCCAGGAAAAACCATTTTAGATTGACGGCTGCAAAGAAGCTTTGACTTCTCCCACCAGATTCCACATAGTGTTAGTAGAATACTGGGGCATCCTCAGGAACTAGCTAAGAACCCAGTTCCCTAGCTATGAAGAGGATATTTGGAATAAAGGGTTCATCCTCTCCTATCACACATGGAGGGAAAAACTGGGAAATGATTCTTCCCCTATGGGCTTAAAAACCAAGAGTTGACTGTTTCCATCATTTGGAAACTAGAGATCCCTCTCCCAAGCCTGGGGAACATGGTGTGGGGTGGGATGAGACAGAAGGCATTGTCTTGAGGGGAGGGAAAGGTTAGACAGCAGGACAAATAGCAAAATGGGGAGGTTTGTCAACAAGACTGAAAGACCAAGTGGGAGGAGAAGTTAGGACAGGTGATTCCTTCAAGGTATGGGAGTTTTCTTCATGGAACTTCTAAACTGGACTTTGTCCTATCCCCATTTTCCCTAATGTGAATGTACAAGGAAGACTACAGGCAGAGAAAGGATGAGATTTTGATGTTAAGCTTGGAACTGTGAAGTCATAAACTGGGGGGAAAGAAGTTGAGGTGGGTGCCATGGACCATAATATAGGTAACATCTAGAACAAAGGTTTTTTTTTTTTTTAAGTACTTTACATATAATTTCATTTGGGCTTCAGCCTTGTCGTTTGGGTAGTACTGATCCCCATTTTTCATATAAGGAAATTGAAACGGAGTCTAAGTGATTTGTCCATGGCAATACAGGTAATAAATTTCAGAGACAATCTGAGTCAAAGATTCTTCTGATTCCAAATTAAGTATTCATTCTTAGTGGTATTGAAGATGATGGAAACTGGGTATGGGGTTGGGGGAGACAGATTAATGGAGTATTGGGACAATACTTGGGAGAAATGGTTGTAATTGGATAATGAGAGATATTAGAAGGGAGTGAAGGAGGAATATTTATAAATTAGATACAATGCAGTTACCACAAACCCATTTGTCTCTTCCAAGGTCATCCCAGTCATGACTAACCTAAAGAACAGAAAAAGTGGCTGAGGCCAAGAGTTATGAACTTTGAGGTCTAGGAAAAGAGACCTAGGGGCCAAGTGGGAAAACCCTACCTGAGGGACATCAGGGAGCATAGATAGCATTGGGTGGAAGTGGAGGCTGGGGCAGGGGACAGAGGTGTGTAAGGTTGTAGGGGGACTAGGCTGGCAGAAACATTTGCTCTCCTATAAGGCGTCTGTCAACACTCCCATTACCAGGTGCTATTTCCAGAGACCCAACCAGCTGGGGGGAAGGGGAAAGAACTTAGGCTCCTCCTCTCAGGCAGCTGCAATAACATCATTCCGCCACTCAGGGGCTCCAGAGCTCAACCGCAGTGTCTTGAGTGAGAGAATAAGGGAGTGGGCGCCCAGGGGATGTCCCGGGTGACCCAGAGCAAACAGAGGCAGCTGGTCCTCTGGCCTCAGCCTAGGTTCAGCCTGAAACCCTCTTGCTTCGTTTTCGGCTCTGCCCATTTCCTTAGAGGGCCTAGGAAGGGAAATTTAGGCCTCACTTCCCTCATCCCACTGCATATTTCCTTTGCAACCCTCCCTTCCCTTCCCACTAAACTTCATGCCTCCTCCTAGACCCTGAGGATTCCTAGAGAATTCCCTCATTCTGGCTGCCTGTCCAGCTCCAAGCTCTCTAGGGTGTGGGGTGGAGCCAGAAAAAGGGGCAGTCCCCAGGATAGGGGCACCAACCAAGCCAACATTGGCCTTCCTCTATGGGAGGCCAGCTCCCCACAGACCCACCCTAGGAATTTTCTTTCCCGGTATCATCAGAGTTTTAAGGATATGCACAAGATCCTAGAGGCCACGGGCATCTCTAGGAGTGTAAACTTGGAATAGGAAGTAGAAGAAAGGGGAAAAATATTGTATATACCTGAAGTCTGGGGGCTGGGCTAGTCTCTGGAACCCTTTCCAGCTCTTAAGATTTGTGATTTGACTGTAACTGTGATTGAAAAACAGTAGGCATCAGTGTCTCTCCCATATCCACAACATCTGAAATTTGGTGAGCAATAATACTCTGGGCTAGGTGGTGTCCTTAGGGTGAAAGGATTACAAGGAGAGATCAGTCTATGTGACTGGCTCCAAAATCTGGTTGAAGATTTCAGATTCTGGTATTCTTCCTGCTCTCCTAAAAAGGCTCAGCTGGGCTCTGTATTAAGCAGACTAGAGCAAGGCTACCTACTACTCTGCTAGTCAGCAGCAGGATAGAGGCTAACAACTGAGAGAAGTGGGTAGAAAGGTTTCTTCTCCTTCATTCTTCCTAATGGGATATACTAGCTGACAGATTCTAGTCTGAACTGAGGGCCAAGACTCTTAGGGAGTTACCTGGCAGAGATCTCAGGATCCTGTCCAAGGAGCTGACTGCCCAGAAACGGTTTACCGTGGGGGGAGGGGCATCTCCTATTCTTGGCTGCAGAAAGTCCTAATCAGGCCCCAGACTGAGGGAACTACATTGGAAACAGAATAGTGTGGGGATTAGCTACATGTGCTCCCCTAAACCATTCTTGCAACTCTGCTAGGATTTGCTCAGTCTGTAGTCCTTTCTGCCTAGATGAACTCCAAACCTCTGCCCTGATACCCCAGCTCAGTAAGAGTATCACTGTAGGTCACAGCTCTACCTACAGCAGACCAACTCCTTTAACTCGGTCCTTTTCAAATCTGGTGAAGAAACATCGAGAAGAGGTTATAAGAAACAGCTTAGAGGGCTAGGATGAGGCAGAGGAATGATTCAACTCAACAAATATTCAGCAAGCATTTTTTTAAGCACCTAAAAATGTGACTGTGGAATCAAAGGACAAATTTCTCAGGGAAGGGAGAGACAAATAACAACTGAGAGAGGTATCAGAAAAAGGAAGCAACTGTTCAACCCAGTTAGGGAAAGGTTAGAGACCAGGGACTAGTCCTTAGTGAGGTTGCTGTTGATGATAGAAGGAAGTCACCAAATGAAAAGAGGGCAGAGGCCATCAGTTATGTTTTTCTCCCCTTTTCACCCTCATGCTTCCCATCAGTCTCCCTTCTGGTCCAAGTGAACCAAGATAATGGAAACAGTATAGCATCTGAAGTCAAAGGATTAGGGTCTGAATCCTATTATTTAATAGCTGATAGTGATAGTGTGTTTTAAGAATATACAAAATGCTTAAGGTTTACATTCATTATGTTATTTGTTATTTACAGTAATCTTGTGAGGTGTTATTACTTTCCATTTCACAGCTGAGGAAACTGAGTCCCATAAAGGTAAAGTGGCTTTAGCTCACAACTAGTAGGTATTGGTGTTGGGGTTTGAACCCATCTCCCTAACTACAAGTTCAGAAATGTTTTTCAATTGTGTCACATTAGGAAAATAATTTTCAATCACTAGACCTCTATTTTCACATTTATAAAGGGAGTAAAGTTTTATTGGATAATTTCTTACTTTTGGAAGCAATCACTTCTACTTTCTGTGCCTCAGCTTCCTTATCTATAAACTAGGGGATTGAACTAGATGAGCTCTAAAGTAGAAATTTTAGAAATTAAATCAGGATTAAGTTAAATATCTATTAAAATAGATTTAGGGGTGATCTCAAATGTCCCAAGCCCTTTTTCAAGCTCTAAAATTAAGATCTTATGATGCCATGGAGCTCATCTTAGTGACCAAATTCCATACCCCTCCCAATTTCAGTTCTCAGGAGCCTTTATGAACTAGCTCTTGAGTTACTCTGTTCTCCTCTGGCTGACATTCCTGGATCTGATCTTGAGAAGCTGGAATAAGACAGGGGTGTCCCCACCCTCCTCCAGTAAGATACTTTCCCATTTGGTATCTGTAAAACTCATTTGGCTTTGGAAACTCCCAATCCACTGGGAACTCATAGCTCTACACCACTTTCCTGAACCTGTACCCCTGAGACTTGTAGGGGAGAAAAGAGCTCAGGAAAATATACTAATTGCCACAGGGATTTTGGGGAGGGGGTGGCTGTGAACCGATTTGCAGTTCAGGGAAGGACCCACCACCAACTTCAAATAGCCTTAAAACCACAAACAGCTGCCTCTCTAAATGGAGTTCTAGACAGGAAGAGAAGTAGATAAGATGGAGGAAGGATAAACAATCATAATCCTGGCTTTCTCTCCCTCTCACTCTTCTCCCAGCATCTCCTCATCCTCCTCCCTTTGTGAGGCACTTAGTTGATCACCCTCCTGTGCTTTTTGGAGACATTTGCCCTGCTTTCTGGAGCCCTCACAGTGCTACCCCATTCAGCTTTTAAGATGACCAAGAGACTAGCTGAGAGAAGGCAGGAACCTCAGAAGTCAGGATCCTCTGTTTTGTTTAATAAAGAAATACTCTCACCTAGAAAACAATTTTTGGGAGAGGGAGTTGGTGGTCTGGCCACTTCTGGCCTTGCCACACTCCCTCTTGTCCAAGTGATGTTCACACTGGAGGCCCTGGCTGGTTGGGGGGAGGGAAGGTTCTGAGTCTGTCCATTCCCAAAGCTATTTCCACCTGAATTATTACAAGAGGCACATCTGGGGGCTAAGTGAAGAAGCCAAGGTAGATACATAAAGCCAGCCAGCACCCGCCCCAGCTCTCCTTTCAATGTCTCTTTTTAAGGATTCATTGACTCTAACCTTATTGAAAGCTACTTCCCCAAAACATGTTTTGCAGCAGGAACCCAGTACTGGGAATTTCCTGTGGCCAAGCAGAGGGAGCCAGGGCCTAGATTGGGAAGAGGCAGGGAGTGCTGAGAGCTGGTTGCCTTGGCTGAGCTGGAGCCACGTGCCCCACCCCCGCTCCCTTGCACATGTCTCTGCAGCAGCAGTGGCAGCAGCAGGGCTGTTTATGAGAGCTGTTGTGGTAAAAATGGAGCAGCCTGCACATGCCCAGGCCATGTGATCGGAGCCACCCTCGTGAGCAAGCACAAACACACTCACACATAC
The DNA here is from genome assembly GCF_028583685.1 of Petaurus breviceps papuanus. Classification (NCBI taxonomy): domain Eukaryota; kingdom Metazoa; phylum Chordata; class Mammalia; order Diprotodontia; family Petauridae; genus Petaurus; species Petaurus breviceps. The sequence continues at coordinate 1,511,110 of NW_027187370.1, forward strand.
ACACACCATGGTCCTTACCGTTTTCCCTCCTCCCCTGCCCACCAGGAGCAGGAGCACAGGAGGGGTATGGTGGACAGGGAAGGAGGGAGGGCAAAGCCAGCAGGGGTCTCTCCTCTAGGAGCCTCTCTGTCTGGGCCTCAGTTTGCCTCTCAAGGGGTGGTAGGTAGGCAGGTCCCCAGGAGACTGGCTTTCAGGGGTTCATTCACCTTCAAACAGGAAAAGAGAGCAGGATTTTGAGTCAGAGGACCCTGGATTTGAATTTCTTCTCTCTCTCTCTCAGCCTCAGTTTCCCCATCTGTAAGGGGTTGGCCTAGATGACCTCTGAGCTCTTTCCCAGCTTTAAGTCTCCTAAGCAAAGCCTGGCCAAGCTCCAGAGAAGTACCACCCCAGCCACTGAAGAGAATCTGTGGTTAGGGCTGGTTTGAAAAGCTGGCAGCTCACTTTTCAGGACCCTCTGCTTCCCTCATCAACCTCAGTTTACAAGTTTTTCAGGAATCTGTGAAGATGAGGGGAGGCTCTTCAGGGTGCAGGTTCAATCCTAGGATCACAGATTTAGATTGGGGAAGGGACCTGAAACATTACGAAGCCCCTTCATATTTCTGAAGGAAACAGACTCAGAGGGGCTAAGTTACTTACCCAAGGTCACACAGTAGAGTCAAATTTTGTTCTCAGTTATTCTCATTCCAATTCAATACCCTTTTCACATACTTGCTGACCCAGGCAGAGCCCTCCACCAGATTTTTCTGGGGGCTAAAACTGAAATTGATGACAATGAAAAAGATCTGACATAGGATTCCTGATAGCGCACTCTCTCCACACCCCATAAACAACAGAGCAGAAACAGTGGAGGTGGGGTGGGCAATGACAGCTAAAGACCTGGACTGGATGGGAAGAAGCCTAGTCAGATACCCCAGAAGACTCACCTCTCCTTCCCTCCCCCTTCTACAGCCTTCTACTCTCTCTAGACCCGAGCCCCTCCCCACCAAGACTTTTCTCCTGTCTTTTTACCCCTCTCTTGTCCTGTGACCCCCTTTGGGCATTACAAGTGCCTCTTGGTGGAATGTGGGGCTGTGCCTGAGTCAGGCGGACAGTAGGTTAGCAGGAACAAGCAAGCAAAAGGAGCCCGACCTACATTTCCTCATCATACCAAAACTTCCCAGATCCTGCAATGCAGAGCTGGAGATTGTTTTTTTTTTTTAATCTCTACTGGGTCCCCTACACCCTCATTTTTTCCCCCTAAACAACAGATTTTCCCCCCGGGGTGCAAACTGTGCATCCTAATGAGTGTAAGCGCATCTCACTTCGTCGAAAAATCTCATTTACAAATAATTTTTTGAAAAAAATGTTCTCCACCCTCTCCTTGTGGAAGGGAAGAGAGATATCCGAATTCGTAAAGATGCAGCCCTGTTCTCCCCCACCCCCTCCATTGCTGCTTTTCCAATGTTTCTGACAGCTGCAAGCCTGGATTGTCTGGTGGCTAGAGGATGAGCTTTTCTCTTTCCTCGCTAACTGAACCCTTGGAGGCTAGGGAGGCAATGAAGAATGGGGGGTGGGGGAGGAGGAGGGAGAGAGAGGGTGTTTTATAATGTCCTTACATTTCTCCTCCTTCTTCTTCCCACATTCCTTTGCCTTTCCCTCAGCCCCAGACTAAGTTTATGAAAGTCCCTGCAGCCTGCCAAGCAGACAAATCAATAGGGATCGCTTCCTTCCTCTCTCAAGGGGACTATTATGAACTGTGGGCTTTTCCAAGCAGCTTTGTAGACAGGGTGGTGGTGGAGAGCAACATGGATGGGCTAGGCAAAGGATGACGTTTACTAGTTGAAAGTGGCCCTTCCAGCTGGGGGCCTGGGTGGGGTGGGGGAGGTAGGAGTGGGGGTGGGGATTGGAGGAGGTTCAGGCCTTTCCCACATTCCCTTACAGAGGCTTGTTTCTAACTAGAAGGGCTGTCAAAAAGAAAGCACACCAAGGAGAGTTCAAGGGTCACCTCATCTCAAGTATTCCTCGATCCTGCCCTTCCATCCTGACAAATTCTTTGTTTGTTAATACTCAGTCTCCTCAAATTACCTTCTATTTACCTATCAGCCAACAAGCTGTAAGTCTTCATTTGAATGTATTCTCCTTGTTGGGGAGGGAGTCTCAGTTATTTATCTTTGCATCAACCAAATAGTGCTCCCACAAAGTACATACTTAATAGTTGTTAAATAGAATAAAAGCTTATAAAACAACATTTTGCAAAGAATTTTACATACATTCTCTCATTTGATCCTAACAATAAGCTTGTAAGGTAGATGTTATTATAATCCCATTTTACAGATAAGGAAACTAAAGTTTGGGGAGATGAAGTTATTTACTTGCTCAGATGGAGGCAGCTGGATGGCCCAGTGAACAAAGCACAGGACCAGAGTTCAAATATGGCCTCCAATACTTATTAGCTGTATGACCCAGTCAAGTCACTTAACCTCTGTCTGCCTCAGTTTTTTCAACTGTAAAATGGGGATGATGATAGCAGGTCCTACCTCTCAGGGTTGTTGTGAGGATCAAATAAGATATTTGTAAAGCATTCAGCACAGTATCTGCACATATTAGATGATTAATAAAGACTTATTCCCTCCTCCTCAGGTTCATGCAGCTAGTAGATATTAGAGGTAGGATTTGAATCCAGATTCTTTGGACTGGAATTATATTCTTTTTTAATTATATTTTTTTATTTTTATTTTTTTGCTTTTTGGAGGGCAGTTGGGGTTAAGTAACTTGTCCAAGGTCACATGGCTAGTTTTTGTGTTAAGTGTCTGAGGCCAAATTTGAACTCAGGTCCTCCTGACTCCAGGGTCAGTGCTCTAGTCAATGCACCACCTAGCTGCCCCTGGAATTATATTTTTCTTAGACCATACTGCCTCCCAGAACTGAATGTTGGAGCAGTGGCCTTAGAAGCCCTTGGAAAATATCTTGGTAGCCATCCTTCCAACAAATGGCTCCTCTTAGCCCATTGGTGAATCTTATTTGGAAGGAAATTTCCATGCAGGCTAAAGCCTATACACTGGAAGGCTCGTTTTTCCCCATTGCCTCATTATTTTTTCCCATGCCTTCCTTTCCTGTGGGTTTCTGTACCTCTTCAGCAATTGACAAGGTGACCTGGTTGTCTGCTCTTGGAAGATAAATACTGCTTGTGATGCAATGGAAGTGCTCTGGATTTCCTGTTAGAGGACCTGAGCTTGAATCCAGGCTCTCTTACTTACAACCTATATGACTTCTGGTAAGCCATTTCACTTTTCATGTCCTCAAGTGTCTTCATCTGTAAAAATTAAAAACAAAAATGAGGGAATTTGACTAGATGAACCTTAAAGTCCCTTCTAGTTAGGAATCTACTATCTTCACATAAAGCTAAGACAGTCACCCTCCTTTTAACAAAGCAGCCCTTAAAATGTGCCCTTCTGGCCTGACCACTGGTACTGCTCATAACAATGGCAACCATCAGGAGTGCCTGTTTTAACATTGCATTTTGCACAGGAAGATGGTTGTTCTTGTTCACTCTCCAAGAGGACCAATGACATCACAAGGGTGATGTCTTGACCTGGGTGAACAGAGTCAGGGGACCTGGACTAAAATCCCAGCCCTGCCTCCTACTAGCTATGTGACCTGAGACAAGGCATTTAATCACAAAGTGTTTCTTTCCTCTAAAATAAGAGTGTTGCCATGAGTCCAGAGGACTAACCATGAAACATGCTACCCGCCTCTTGAAAAAGGTGATAGACTCAGGGTGTAGGAGATGCATACTTTTGGACATGGTCAATGTGAGAATTTGTTTTCTAAGAGACCATGACCATTTGAAGGGTTTTGTTTTTCTTTTTCCTAGTGGTGAGGGAGAAGGTAGGAAAGAAATAAATGTTTATTAACTAAAAAAGATTAGAATAAATTATTTCTAAGATCTTCTGTTATTGAAAATTTGTGACAATGCCAGAAAATCCAGCTATGAATCCAGCCCTCTGAAGTTCTCAAACACAAAAATCAGAATAAGACTGCTCCTCCATCTGGCAGTTTGCCAAGAAATCCATCCATCTTCTGTCTCCTTGCCTAGGGGCACTGGGCTTCTTAAAGTGTGGTCCAGGGACCCTAGATATCCCCAAGACACTTTCAGGGCATCTGAGAGTTCAAAATTTTTTTTCATAGTAATTTTTAAAATTATGAACATAAAATAAGTCATTTTAACTAATTAGTTAAATATAGATAGTTGCAAGCTACATGAAGTTCTTTCAGGGATCCTCAACAATTTTTCATAGTGTAAAGGAGTCATAAGACCAAAAAGTGTGAGAGCTACAGCCTTGGGAGAATGTGGAGATAAGATTGTGTTAAGAAAAAATATGATTGAAGATGCTACTGTTGAGACCAGGGAGGTTATAGGAAGTGCTTAAGGAGACCCTTTGGAGACCTTTGTCTAAATAAATTAACCTCTCAGCCTGTGTCCTTAACTGTAAAATGGAAATAATATTAGCACCTATCTCCCAGGATTGTTGTGAGGATCAAATTGTTAATCATCCTTCATTTCAAAAAGGACCAATGAGATATCTGTAAAGCTTATAGCACAGTACTTGGCACATAGTGGGCATTTAACAAATACTTGTTTCCTTTGCCTGTATTCAGTAAGCTGGGGGGGGGGGGGGGGGGAGGGACAGGCTCTACAACCAACCAGGCAAACCACCACCATACCCTCACCAAAGATAAAACTGAGTTAATTCCAAGACAGTCCTGTCAAACATCCCTTACATATCGACATCATTTACTTCAAAAGAATGCTTTTTTGAGGGGAAAAAAAGGTAGGAGGTAGTGAGGAAAAGGAGCTGGGAGGTCCAGAGAGGGGAAAAAAGGGATTTTTTTCCGACCCAGCCATGGACAAGTCATGTCATTTAACTACTCCTCTCCCCCCACCTCCTTCCCAGGCCATATGGGTCAGACTTTGTCCCTGCTGGGAGTGTGTGCCTGATACTCAATCTGGGCAGATCAGAAGGACACCCTGGCTCTTTGACTGAGGGAGAGATAGGATAGCTTGCTCTTAGTGTAATGAGGCCAGGTTCCTTCTAGAGGGAAACATAGGGATGTATGTGTGTGGACATAAGAGGAAGAAGGACAGACCTGTTCCCCTGTTCCTCCACTTTACCTCAGTCTCTTTCCCCTTTGAGTGACACCACACAGTTTGGCAGGTTTTTACATAGGGCAGTGGTTCACCTGGTGAGGGGAGGAGTTGAAAGAGCTAGACTGTAACCTGACCTGGTTTTCAACTGGGACCCACCCGAAGTAAGTAAGTCTGCCTAAAATCTAGGCCACCCACTGGGCGTTACCCCCAAATACTGACAGGAAGATTGTTGGGCCTCTGGGGTCTCCCACACCAATGCCTTAACCAAAGCTCCAAACTCCTAGACTATTTTCAGCTCAAAGCCCCCACCCTTCCTCCCTAGCCCCTTTAATAATTTCCCAAGGAAATCAAGGGGAGATGGGGAATAATATGCTTTGGAAACAATCCCTACCTATTTGGGACATATGTCAACTTAAACAATAAGACCAGCCTTCAATCCCTGACTCTTAGACATCAAAGATGGTAGTAGTGGGGAAAGTACCACTCACAAAACTTCAGGTAAAATAGGTAAGTATCCACCACACCACTGGGTTTTTAGTTATGTCCTATTAATCCTGGTTTTATTTTATTAGGAACCCTGTCCTTTCCTAGTCTGGATTTGGCAATGGAAGAAAGGTTAGAGGAGGGTTAAAAGTTTCATGCTGACCTGGAGGTGGGGGGTGGGCAGTACTGAGATGGACCTGCTGTAGGTCAAAGTCACAAAGATGGCTCAAGGTCGATGAAAGGCTAGGAGGAGGGAGATATGAGAAGAGACATCTCTGGATCTCCAAAAGACCAGAAACCTAGCCTTTGACCTCCCTTCCCTTTCCTTTGGAGGGGGGTGGTGTACTTCATCCTCTTCTTCCTGAGTTTCTGGCCTGCTTAGTAAAGCAGAGATTTCCTCTAATCTTCCCATCCTACCCCCAGCTGCCTAAGGAACAGAATGTACAGAAAGGAAGATGAAGGTTGATGCTGGCAGCCCTAAAACTGAACTCTCTTCATTTTCCCCCCTGTATTTCTCCTTCCTATGTTGTTTGGGAAGGAGACTCCCAAAGTTTTTTCTTTATCAGAAATAAAAGGAAGAGTCCTGCAGAAAGTAGTCCCCACCCCCCAACACCCTAACATAAGCTGGTGTCAGTCTTCACAAATAATTCAATCTCTCACCAGTAAGAAGTGTTTTGCAGATTGGAAACAAGGTCTTGGTGTCAATGCAACTCCCCCCCCCCCCCCCCAATACATCGCAAAGCTCAGGGATTTGTCCCCTGGGGTGTGTGTATATATTTATGTATTCATGCATGTATGTATCTCAAAATGGCAAATGGGTAAGCTATAGGTAAAAAATAATGGGAAGGAGGGAAGAGTTTAACAATAAGAAAACAATAACCATATGGTTCCATAAAAGACCCTGACCTGGTATAGGTATGGGGAAGAGTTGGAATCTCCTGATCATCTGGGTCAGGGGCAGAGGTAATGGTTCTCATGTTGCTGTTTCCATTCTGGGCTCTAGTCTAGCCAGAAAGCAACTCTGTACAAGCAACCAACCAGTCTCTCTACCTTGGAGGTGATATAAGGTAGGCACAACAGGGTATGGCAACCTGCCTCTCCTCTTCCTTTTCTCCTGTGGTAGGGAAGAGGAGGGGCAGTGGTGAGGAACAGGAGGAGTCTGCGTTATATAGAACCAAGTTTTCCTGAAAAGTCTCTTTGCCTGTGCGGTTTGGTCCCTCCCAGACCCAGCTGCAACCTCACTGGCTCTGGGCAAAGGGCTAGAATATACTTGAGTAGAAGGGAGAAATGACACACTTCTTTTTCTCCTTAACTCACCAAAGGCCCCTTGTAGAAGTAGAGGACTAAGAAGTGGCAAGAAAGGGAAGGTTAAGGCTCCCTCCATCCAGTGCAGTTTGCTTTCTGTATAGAACTAGGCCAAAAATATCCAGCAGTTCAGCTATCTTTTCCCCCTTTTAGACTTTTTCTCCCTTGTTAGAGTGTTTTCCTAACCACTCCATTCAACTTCCCCACACTCGTTCCAGGGGCCCCTCCCTGTAGATGGCAATTATTATTGTTTCTCAGATCCCCAGTGGACACTGTCCACAGGGACAGAATCTGAGTAAGTGAAGGTCCTAAGTAGGAGACTGAGAGCTAAATGAAGAAAGCCTTCCTAGAAGCACTGTGAGACTGAGAAATAGGCAGCTGGGCATGGGAAGGGCTAATAATAATAACTGACATTTGTATTTCTATTTTTAAGCACTTTACATACATTATCTTATTTGAGCTTCATAACAACCCTGTGAGGTAGCTATTACTTTAGGTATTACTATTGGAATTTTGGAGATGAGGAAATCAAGTCTCAGAAAAATTAAGTAGTAACTCTCCAGTGGCTTAAGAGCCAGTAAATTATCAGAGGTGAGATTTAAAGCTCGGTTTTGAATCCAACTCCGGCATTCTCTCTACTATAGGGCTTACTTGGCTGATGAGTGAACAGGTTCTCCCTTTGCTCCCCCACTCTGCTCTTGCCCCTTCCACGACCATACTCAAATTTTTCCATCTGCCAGATCAGGCTCTTCTAGTTTCACTCTCACAATACCTGGCTCATCCCTTAGAATTTTAGGGAAGTGGAGCAGTTGAGACCCACACTCCCTCCACTACCCCAAAGAATTTGGGTTTGCCCAATCTCACTACTGGAAGATCTCAAAGCACTTTCACTAGGCTGCTCCCTTCCCCCATATTTCTTCCCAGAGGACGGGAAATGACTCATCCTGAGGTCACCTCAGATAGGTGGTGTTGTCAGCCAAAAGGACAGGGCTTTCCTAGGTCACCAGCCACTTCTTGTCCTCCAAGGGCAAAGGACATTTAATTCCTCATTCCCAAGGTGTCCCCGCAGTGGGTATGGAAGTTGTAGGGGGAGGATTGAGGGAACTGGCAAAAGAGAAGTCCCATTCCTTCTAGTCTCAGGACTGGGCTCAGGGGCAATAGAAGGCTTAGCCTCCGGGCTCTGGGGTAGGCTCCCACATCCTAGCAGTGGTTGTTCTTCCCCTTGTGGTTGGCAACCCCAGCCCGAGGTCAGTTCTGCAATCACGTGAATCCCTCACGTTTGCAAGGTTGCAGAAAGGGCTGTTTGATCTCGAAGGGAGCAGCCAAGCTTGCCAGTCACTCCTCAGGAATTCACATGCTTCTGCCACACACACACACTTCCCAAACCCGCCACCCCCTACTCTCCACCTCATCCCACTCCATTTCCAGCTCCGCCTTAGGCCACGCTAGAGGTTTTCCAAGGCAGAAAGAAATAAAATAGTGTAAGTGAGCTTGCCTCCTGCATAAACTACAAATCCCAGCAATCCTCGGGCGACGCAGGCGCACCAAGTTCAACGTGCCTGCTGCTGGAAAAGTGTGTCACTGGGGCACGAGGCGCTCCCTGGGATCACATGGTACCTGCTCCAGTGCCGCGTGCGGGCTCGGGAGCCCTGGGCTTCTGGCGCCTGCGCAGAGCCCTCTGTCCCAGGGAAAGCGGCTCGGGCAAAAGGCGGCTGAGATTGGCAGAGTGAAATATTGCAGCTGAGCGAGCGCATCAGGGCACTCGTCTTCTCCCCATCATCTATTCACCTCCCGACTCCAACCTCTCTTCATCCAGGACCACTGGCATCGCCCATCTCCTGGATTGCTACCTTGCACTGCCGCAAAGCTACTAGGCAGTAGCCCCTACAGTGCATTGCAGAGACCCTCCCCTCTCTTCCTTTTCCAGCCAGAGCTACTGCAGACTGATTGCACCCTCTCTATCCTGCTGCTCCTCCCATGCAAAGCAGATTTCTGCTACCCCTGCTTCGTCCCCTTTCTGGAGGGCTTCTGCCATCTAGTAATCCAAAGACTTCGTCGTTAGTGTCGGGGACCCCGACCCTGAGTGTATTAGGCTGGGGGATTCCCCACCGTCAGCTAGTGCGCATTGGGTGAGGGCTGCAGTCGGAAACTACAATTTGAGACACTGTCCTATTTGAATGAGAGCTGTCAGTTGGTGAAGTCATGACGACCACTCTGGACTCCAACAATAACACAGGTACGGGCTATACCATCTCTGCACCACTAGCACTTCCTGAGATCTCCCTTTACTGGCAGCAGGGGGAGGGTCAGAGATGCTGGCCTGGGTCTGAATGGCGTCTCAGGATGGTTTTTCACGGCCCCAGTTGGGGAAAAGGGATAGCTTGCTTGGAGTCCTAAACTGGGGGCTCCGGGAGCCAGAGGAGAGCCTTTGGGTAGGCACCGAGGGTAAAGGGATCGACCTAGAAACCTCAAAAGCAGCCCCTCGCCCCCCCCTCCCCTCTTTGCAATTTGCCTCTGTGCCGTGGGGCAGCTGGCAGACATCTCACTTTGCCTAGCCTCACTCCTCTCCAGGGGCTTCCCTGAAACCTGAGAGGAGGGAAAGGCTACACTTGTTGGGGCTCGGGGCTGGGGAGCAGAGCTGAAGAACAGGACGCATCCCCCATAGGGGCAGGCAAGATGCCTGCATCGAGCTTGGGGTCGGGGAACCTGGGGAGCAGACCCTCCTCCTAGGCTGGAGTGGGGTGGGGAAGAGAGGGTATGCGGGAGTCGGGCCAGGGTCGGGTCTGGGCGGGGGCTACCCAGGGCCAGGGTCGGCTGGGGAGCCCGGCTGCCCCTCGGCTCACATGGCCGCCGGGCTGGGCCCACGTGCTGCGTTTGTTTTCATTCAGCCGTCGCCGCGGCCTCTTCCCCATTGGCCGACGCCTCCCGGCCCCGTTACATAATGAGCTCCGCCTCCCCGTCTCCGGGGCAACGTGGGTTTCCCCCCCCCTTCCCCTCCCCCTTCCCCTCCCTTTCTCCTCCTGTCCCTTCCAGCTCTACTGGTTCCCCTTCAGCTCCGCCCCTGACTCCTAGGCTCCGAGAGGTCGAGGTGGGGCCCCTCCAGGCCTGACGGGAAGCGTGTGGGGCGGGGTCTCCAGTTCCGGGGTTCCTCGTTGGGGAGCCACGTGCGAACGGCACACGTGAAGTGGGGACTTGTGGCCGGCTGAGGGCCCAGCCCCTCCCCGCCCGGTGTGTCGGGATCTGGGTGAAGCTGACTGACTCACTGCCCCCGCCTGCCTCTTTTTCTCCACCTCCCCCACGGGTGGCTGAGTTGGCTGGGGCCAGCCGTGACCTTGCACTGCCTCCAGTTTCTAAAGCCAAGGAGCCCCACACCTATTATCCTCAGTGCCTCCTTCCATTGCCGCATTCTCCCTGCATCCCAGTCTGTTGCAGCCTTATTTCTCTCCCTGATCCCTTTGTCCTGGCCTTTGTATCCCGTATTCCAGAGACTTACCTGGTTAATTGTGCCCTCCACTAGCTTCCAACACATTAAACATTTATCTCTGCATGTCCAAGATCCTTTGCTAGGCTTTCCACTCTTTATGGCCTGCATACCCCCTGTCCCCCATATAAATTCTCAGGTCACAACAAGAAACAACTTGTCTTTCCTCTCCTAGAAGCAAATGGGAAAACAAAAACCGAATTATGGAGGAGCTTAATTATCAGACCTGAGGCTTCCTCTGTGTTCTGGAAGATATCACTCAACTATAGATAGCATGAATCTCTTTGGGGGAGCTCGGATCAGATTGATTTATTACCAGACGAAGGCTCATTTTTCCTCTACCCGCCTCCAAACTTTGAAACTTCAGGAGTTGGATTATTGCGAAATTGGTTTATGGAGAGTTGGGTTTACTCAGATCAGTCGAGCTATTTTGAGGTTGTCCCCGCCCATTCAGTGTGTCTGTTGTGTGTGAGCAGTCAGCATGTGCCGACTCAGGCACCATGTGTGGTGTGTTTGTTCACACGTGCCCTCCACCTTCACCTCCCTTGTCCACCCCAGTGTGTCCTGCACAAAAGGCAGGTCAAGGGTTCCACATGGGTGTGGCTGGTATCTGGCCCCTTTCCCTCAGAGTGCCCTATTGACTCCTTAGGGGTGTGGCTATTCAGGTGTCTCCCAGATGATGGCACAGCTTTCTTGAGCACTACCCAAAGGAATAAAGCTCTTGTTGGAGGGAATCTGGGAAGCTATATTCTTTAGATCAGACCCTGACTCTTCATATTCCAAACCAGCTGTCACCACTTAAACCATTATGTCCATGAAACGCAGAATAAAGTGCACTCTGACCATGTTCTTTTCAAGACAGCATGCTAGAAGCTTGAGAAGGACTTTCCTCCCTAACACAGAGACTGACCTTATTATAATGATTGGAATAGTGAATATAAAAAGGATAGAGAAGAGTACTACGTTTAGAGTACAGAAATCTGGGTTGAAATCCTTGATCTGCTAATTAATTACTGGTTATATGACCTTGGGCAAGTCATTTCTTTACTGGGCTTCTTTTTACCTAATCCTAACCCTAAAGTCAAGAAGAGGTTCTATAAAAGTCCTTTAAGAGCTCCATTTTCTATAAACCTGGGAAAACTTAGGAGAAGACATGATCTTGAAAATGGAGAAAAATAGGGAAGAGAGTTTCATTGCCTAATTTAACATGAACTGTCTCCATTGGGGGAGTTAGCCTTATGCTGAATCTTCACTTTGAGGGATGGTCTTGGTACTAAGATCAGAAGGCCTTTCCTGGAGGAAATGCGTCTTGTGACCTGGCTCCTCCTCCCTTTCTTCCTCCCAGGTTCAGCTATGCACAACTAGGTCAGCCATAGCAATTCATGTTCTTTATGGCAGGGGACCCAAAGCAAGTGTGGGAGCCAGAATACAAGGCCTTCAACCATTCTCTCTACTGCAGTAATATGTGTTGGATGAGAGGGACTTGCCTACTGGCATAGGATCAAGAATTTTGCATCACTTATTTTAGGCCTGCTCTTTTGAGTAAGAGAATTGGCAAAAATTGGCTCTTTGAGGTGGTAGGAGCACCTTAGGCAGCCTCTACTCACCTCAGTTTCAGGGGCTTGAGATGGGGCAACTGGATAACTCTTTAGGGTTGGAGGGCACTTTGAGGAGACATGGTAGCCCCCTGAGGGATCTCTGTATAACCTAACCTCCCCCTCCATTTCTCTCTTTTCTCCTCTGTCAGGTGGAGTCATCACCTACATCGGTTCCAATGGTTCATCTCCCAGCCGAACCAGCCCTGTTTCTCTCTGCAGTGAAAGCTCCAATGGCAGCTTCCAGTCCCTGACCCATGCCTTCCCTACCTACTTTCCACCCTCCCCCACTAGCTCCCTCACCCAGGACCCAGGCCGGCCTTTTGGGAGTGGCCCTCCTGGCTTAAGGGAAGATGGCTCCCCTTCATCATCATCTTCATCTTCGTCCTCTTCCTCCTCATCTTCCTCTTCTTCCTCTGCCTCTTTCTATAATGGAGGCTCGTCTGGAGGGCTTCAGGTAGCCATGGAGGACAGCAGCCGAGTGTCCCCCAGCAAGAGTACCAGCAGCATCACCAGTGAGTCCTGGAGGGGGTACTGGTTAAGGAGGAGATGCTCATTTTTCCCCTTGTTGGCATAATTTTAATTTCATTTAAAAACAAATAGGATTGTCCCTTCTCACTCTCTCCCCCCCTCCAAAAAAAATCTCAGTTTAGAAAAATTCATTTGGTCTGTGCCTACTATAACCCTGACCCATGGGATTGAACCCTTTCTCTCTAGGGGTCAGTGAAACGACCCCTATTCCCAGGACGCTGGCTTACGCTTTGTATCTGTCCCTCCATCCATCCTTTCCTCCAGAGCTCAATGGCATGGTGCTTCTTTGTAAGGTGTGTGGGGATGTTGCCTCCGGCTTCCATTATGGAGTCCACGCTTGTGAAGGCTGCAAGGTGAACAGGGTACAGGGGGGTTGGGGAGCTTCCCAGGGATTTGAGGAAGGGCTGAGAACTGAGCCTTTTGGTCTCCAGGGCTTCCTGAGTCCAAGGGAACCAGGGTGACCGGGGTGGTGGTGGAAAGATTTAGTCCCCGAGACTGCCATGGGCCTTGTGTCTGACCCAGCTAATGCCTCCCTTCACTTCTCTTCTAGGGCTTCTTCCGACGAAGCATCCAGCAGAACATCCAGTATAAGAAGTGCCTAAAGAATGAGAGTTGCTCCATCATCCGTATCAACCGTAACCGCTGTCAGCAGTGCCGATTCAAGAAATGCCTGTCTGTTGGCATGTCCCGAGATGGTGAGGGCCCAGTTATCCTCTCCCTTCCCTCCATCCCCCCTCCCCACTAATCCTAGGTCCCAGCTCTGAACTTCTTATGGCCTTCAGGGTTGATTTTTTTTTTTTAAAGCAATTGGGGTTAAGTAACTTGCTCAAGGTTACACGGCCAGTTATTATTTCTGGGTGTGGTGCTGAGTATCTGAGCCCAGATTTGATCCAGGTTATCCCGACACTGGAGCCGGTGCTCTTACTCACTGAGCCACCTGGCCGCCCCTAAGCAATTGGGGTTAAGTAACTTGCTCAAGGTTACACGGCCAGGTGTTTCTGGGTGGGTGCTAAGTGTCTGAGCCCAGGATTCGATCTCCAGGTGTTCTCAACACTGGAGCCGGTGCTCTTACTCGCTGTGCTACCTGGCCGCCCCAGGGTTGATTTTTAAAATACTTTCTTCTCTTTCACTCCTAAAACTAAAATGACTTTATAGAATAATTTGCATCCCATTTCCATCAGAGAGATCCAGATCCACAGATGCATGGCTTTATAGAATTGTGAGGGCTGGAAAGGTCCTGAAGGGTCAGTCATTTCATCCACTTCCCTCATATTAGAGGAAGCACTGAGGCCTAGAGAGGTCAAGGGACTTTCTGGGTTCACAGAGGTTAATGACAGAGGTGAGATTGGAACCTAGTCTCCTGACTCCCAGACCTGGGCTTTTCCACTGTTCCAGCCCTTGAGGGCTTTGATCAGGGCCTGAGTCATCCTTTAGCTCCTGGGCCATTCTGGACTGTCCCTGTCTGCTTAGTATGCTAAGCTTGGAGTTGGCTCTTCTGACCCCATTCTCTCTTCCAGTATTCAGTGTCATGAATCTCTTGTTCACAGCCCCTTCTCTCCAAAATGGGGACAGATCAGATTTGATCATGGGGAAGGAAGGGAGGTGAGGGAGGGAGAAGAGTTTTCTAACATCTTTCTCTTCCCTACCCACCAGCTGTACGTTTTGGACGGATCCCAAAGAGAGAGAAGCAGAGGATGCTTGCTGAAATGCAAAGTGCCATGAACCTGGCTAATAACCAGCTAAGCACTCAGTGCCCACCTGAGGTCTCACCTGCCAGAATCCCTGCACCTGGCCCATTGGCTGCCTCCCCATCCCCACTTCCAGCTCCCTCACCCCTTGTGGGTTTCTCCCAGTTTCCCCAGCAGCTGACGCCACCTCGATCTCCAAGCCCTGAGGCAAAAGTGGAGGATGTGATCTCCCAGGTGGCTCGAGCCCACAGAGAGATCTTCACCTATGCCCATGATAAGCTGGGCACTGGACCCAATGGCCTGAATGCCAACCAGACGCCCAGTGGCCCTCCGACATCTACAATACCCCGCTGGGAAAACCATTGCTGTCCTCCAGCACCTCCTGATGACAACAACTCTGCTGCCACCCAGCGCCACAATGAAGCCCGAAATGGACTTCGTCCAGCTCCAAACTCATACCCACCAAGCTGGCCAACTGCTACCCCCCACCATGGATGCCACCAGCATAATAGCAATGGGCACCGCCTCTGTCCTACCCACATGTATCAAACTCCCGAGGCTGAAACCTCAACTGGTTGCCCTTGGGAGGATCGATCTAAGAACATTCTGTTGGTGAGTGTTTTGGGAGCCCAGATAGGTATGAGATTGGAGTTGAGACTGTGTCCTGGATTTGGACTTGAGATGGGGTGGCAGAGGACTAACTAGTATAAAGCATTATTTTTCCCAACTTTTGGGGAGCCTCTGTCATAAGGGGTAGTCCCTGTTTTCTAAAAGGATAAGGTTAGCATGAGTCTCTCAGAGTTTTAACCAGTAATCTGGAACCCTGGGGATGTGACCTATTTACTGTAGAGGGTGTTCCATTCTGTGAGCTAATCGAGGCTTTGCCTAGGCACTCACTCCAGTCTGGTACTTAAGCTCTATCTTCACCTTCATCCCCACTTACTATTAAATTGAATATGCCATCCTTTAGGAGTCTGGCCTATGGCAAAATCCACATTGGGCACCTACTTCCTGCAAAGGTTTATGCCTTGGAATTCCATTGGAGCCATTTGACTTCTATCTCCTGTCATTTCTTCCTGAAGGCATGCCCCATGAATATGTACCCCCATGGGCGCAGTGGGCGAAGTGTTCAGGAGATCTGGGAGGACTTCTCAATGAGCTTCACGCCTGCTGTGCGTGAAGTTGTAGAGTTTGCTAAGCATATCCCAGGCTTTTGTGACCTCTCTCAACATGACCAGGTTACTCTGCTCAAGGCTGGTACTTTTGAGGTAAGTTTCCTTGACCCTGGAGTATCAGTTGGTAGGGAGACAAGGATGCCACTTTCTAGAGTTGGACACTAATCCCCATCCCAAGTCTTTTGGAAATCTAAACTCTTTGCACTCCTCTCCTCTTTTCCAGCTCCCCTACCCCAACCCCTACCTGCCCTTGGATTGAGAATAGGAGAGGTTTTCCTGTTGATTCCCACAGCAAGATGTTTGCTCTCCTATTCTTCTACCTTGGGGAAGGAGACTTCATTTTCAGAAGGGCTCTGGTTACAGGAAGTTCTTTCTTAGGTCTAATCCAAATACATCCTTGGAAATTTAAATATACCATCTAAATGCAAAATTTGGTGTCCTTTCCTCTAACTGGTGGGATTTGGCAATTTAGAAAGCAAGTAGCCCCTGTCACCCCAACTGCCTGGACTGACTCACACACCTCTCTACCCAGGTGCTGATGGTACGTTTTGCTTCACTGTTCAATGTGAAAGAACAAACAGTTATGTTCCTGAGCCGCACAACATACAGTCTGCAGGAACTGGGCGCTATGGGCATGGGGGACCTGCTCAATGCCATGTTTGATTTCAGTGAAAAGCTGAATTCCCTGGCCCTCACAGAAGAGGAGCTGGGGCTATTTACTGCAGTAGTGCTGGTCTCTGCAGGTAGGCTATGATCCCGACCAGAGGGGGTGAGGAGGGGATGCTTTGGCAGCCGGGCTGCCACTCTTGGCCTCCCAGTCCCTAGTCAGCTCTCTCCTGCATGCAAAGCCATGTCAGGGACAGGCTTCTGCACCTTCTGTTGATGTCCTCTGAAGATTTGAGATGATAACTAGGAGCTCTGCACTTGATGCTTCCTTCCCTGGCCTCTAGAGGTAGCGTGTCCTGTAGTGTCCTTTCATGTCCTCTCCCACCATCCTGGATTTCTTGTGAACAATGTAGTGGCCGAGCTCAGGTACCTTTCCAGCTTGACGCCTCCACAGTCACTCCTTGCCCTCTTCCCTTCTCCCAACAGACCGATCAGGTATGGAGAACTCAGCCTCTGTGGAACAGTTGCAGGAGACACTGCTCCGGGCCCTTCGGGCACTGGTCCTGAAGAACAGGCCCTCAGAGACTTCCCGCTTCACCAAGCTGCTGCTTAAGCTGCCTGACCTCCGGACCCTCAACAACATGCATTCCGAGAAGCTGCTGTCTTTCCGAGTAGATGCCCAGTGACTACAGCCTCCCTACCAACTGCTGGCTCCATCAGGCCCTCTCCTTGTACAGAACTGAACTCTGCACTTCTCTCTCCTTTAAGAGACAAAAAAGACAAAGCAAATACCACCCCTTCCCCCAGAATCTTATTTATATTGTTATAAAATATTCCACGATGAGCCTCTGCCCCACCCCCAGCCTTCTTGTAAATAGCTCCCTTCTCATGGAACTGCTCTATCTCCTTCCTTTCAGTGAACCCCCAGTCACCTGATGTGTCCTGTTCCCATCTCAAATCAGTAGTTGACATCTATCTGATATGGCTTCTGTGGTGTGTGTTACAGGTCGGGGAAGAGGGTACTCTTCTGGATCAAAAGCCTACTCTACCAGCAAATTTGGGGTGGGAGGGGAAACATACAACAGATGAAGGCAAAGAAGGGCCCACAAGGGAGCTATTTTCATCATATATTTATTACATAAATATATAGTAAAATAGACGAGCGACAATTACCATAAAAATATCTTTCTTTAAAATCCTGACCCAAAACACAACGGGGTGAAAAATCGCACATAACAGACATACTGATTGTCAATATGGGGTGGGGGGTCAGGATAGGCCTCCTCCCCCCATTCCTCCTACCGGCCATTATCCCTCCCTAAGGGAAGGAGCTACCCCAAACCAGCCATATTTCCCTCCCACCCCCACCCCACAGCACCAGCTTCTCATACATTCAGTAGCGCCCCCAGGCAGTACCCCCCCCAGGAGTTATGGGGTAGGGGCTCCCCTAGTCCCCCTTGTGGACGGTGTATTTGCCCCCCACCCCCTCTCTACCCTGTAGGCCGGCCACCAGGGGATGAGGGCAGGGACAGGGGACTCCTCTCTCCCCACTCCCCCCATCTGGGACAGAGCAAGGTGGGGAGCTGGATGAGGTATGTGTGTTAAGAATGATGGGTGGGGGAATACTGAGATGGGGAAGGAGGCAGGGTGGGAGTAGGGAGTGGGAAGGGGGGCAGTGTAGTGGTCATGGCTCTAGGGCCCCCCTCATCCTATTCTAGGCACCCGCTGCAGTCAATACTGCAACACTAGGCCCCACCCCGACCACTTAAGTGCCCTGGCCTGATACTGGAGGGGGTTTGCTAAGCACCCTCAAGTCATGTCTGTCCACCCCTCCCTCCTTTATTAGCACCAATGATCTCCAAGATTAGGACCCCTAATCCTCTACTTCCCACAGTAGGGCTAGGGGAATTTATGAATCTAGAGCAGGTGCTCTAAGACTCCCTGTCTCCGTAGCCCCTCCAGACCTTCCCCAAATTAAGTATACACACACGAACTTGGAACATTCATCCAAACACACACACACACATACACACAAAACATGCACCATCCATACACATACTTGGACAGACCTTACCCCAGGCTGCTGTCCATCCCTCACCCCCGATACCAAGACAATGCAGGGTAACAAGGGGGTAGGTCATAGCTCATATGGTGTGGTTGGGGGGTGGGTGGTGTGCTGGAAGTAATTCCCAAATGCCTATAAAGGGGCCAATTCCACTTAGCCCCTAAGCCTTCCCTGCTGTGTCCATGGCTGAAAAAAAGTAGACAGTAGACCGAGCAAGTACATTGCTGGCCCTGTTGTGGGGGTAGGGGTAGAAACTCTGAGGAAGGAGACTCATCCTAGTGACCTGGAGTCAAAATCAGTACCCCAGGATAAAGAGACAAAGAGAGACAAAAAGTGTGCCAGGCAAATGTGAAGGACAGACACATGGACAAACATGCATGTGCACATATATGTGCACACACACAACCTAGTCTCTATCCCCCAACCCCTCAGATCTGGGCAGTGTATATGAGGGCAATGGAAGGGGGTGGTAGAGAGGATGGCATCTCTTAGTCTCAGGCCAGGAGATATCCGTGGGTGGGCAGAAGGCCATATTCTGCTCAGTAGAGCTCAAGACAAGGGTTTGAAGGTTGAGGAGGGGTGGTGTGGGGTGTCAGTGCAGGGGGTTAGGCCAAGGGGAGAGGTGGTAAATCCTCTACTGCTTAAGACATTTTTGCCCAAGTAGTGCAAAGAGGAGAAAATCCACAACCCCCTCACCCCCGACACTCTTATCCCAACACCCATGGCTTCTTGGGGCAAGTGTCTCCATCCTTGCCTAAATATGTGACCCCATAGTCCTCTTAACCTGTTCATTCCCTTTCTGGGGGGCTAGGTCCTGCAGTCCCTGGTTGGGGTAGGGGGAGAGAGGCTGCACACTCAAATCAAACAAAGCAGTGAACCCTGGCCAGAAAGATAGTCCCCTCCCCTGGTTTTCATTTTCTTGGGGTGAGAGTGGGAGCACAGCTCAAGCTGGAGTTCCTGAATTAGTTTAAAGGAACAGGAAATCCCTGGTTGGGGTAGGAGGGTGGCAGACAGGGCCAAAGAGTTTCAGAAACAAAAATTAACATCCCCTCAAAAAACCCCATGTCCTCCCAAAAACAAAACTAAGTGCCATTTCCCTAGCCCCTCCATACTACCACCATTGTGGTGCCTTCTGAGACATCAGGACACTGCCAGGAATGGAGGAGAAGGGAAGGAGTTAGTGCATCATGTGCGGGGAGGGGACTGGAATCTTGGAGAAGAGTGGCCTAGGAGTAGAGTTGGGGAGACATGCAGACTGAAAAATGTCCTCCAATGCAGCCTCTCTTGATTGTAGCTAACTCTTCAGGATATGGGGAGGAGAGTGGAGAGCTGAGACCATAGTCTTTCCTGGTGTGGATGCCAAGGTGGTCTGGTGCCCGTCTGGGGCAGGAAAGGGGTGGGCACCGTTTAGGGGAGGGAAGTCCCTGGGATGGTGGGCATTTTAACAGGGAGCCATAATAGGGGGTACTGGCTGGCATCCAGTGTGAGAGGTAGATGGAGCTCAGAATTAGCGGGCACAAGTGGCGAGCAGAGGGTGCAAAAGTGTGTGCGCCAAGGGGGCAAGTGAGGAGGGGAGGGAAATGGAGGTGGCCAGGACTCTGTGGCTTTAACTCTGATTGGCAGCCCCACCCTGGAGGTGGTTGTGATGGTGGGTCTCATGTTTTTTTTTGTTTTGTTTTTGGGGGGGTGGCAGCTGTCAAAGTGCATTGGGATGGGTAAGTCTTGTCCTATCTCCCCCACCCCAGGTCCTCTCCCCAGCCGGCCTCAATAATTTAATATCATCATCTCTCTGTCTCTCTTTTTTTTTTTGTCTTTTTCTCTCTTTCTCTATTTTTTTCTCCACTTTTCTTTCTTTTACCCTCTTGCTTCCAAAGTGCAGTTAGAGTGACTATAACTTTTAACCTCCCAGGGAGGAGCCAATGCTGAGGCTTCTCTGTGCAACCCAGGTATCTGAGCATAAAAAGAGGGGCCCTAGTCCAGGACCTGGGTTAAGAAATAAGAGGGAGAGGGGGAGGCTTTTTGGTGGGGGGAGGGGTTGAGGGCAGCTCCCCCCACAATCCCCCTTCCTTCCCCTACAGTTCAGATGGCTCCTTGTCCCATCTCTTCTCCCCATCTTCCCCCTGCCCTGCGGGGTGGGGCTCCTAAAAACTGCCAGAGGACTCCCCTTCCCACTGGCATTGTCCTTTTTCATTTTCTTGAGTTGGTTTTTCTTTTGTTTGTTTGTTTTGCCTGATCCCAGGGCAGGAAGGAGGTCTCTGAGGAGGGATCTTGGCTAGGCTGTGTGTGGGAGGCAAAAATATATAGAAGGAAAGACAGAAGAAGGATGTAGGGTGGTATCCCTTAGCCCTGCCCCTTCTCCTGCTGCACCCCCTGCAGCTCCACAGGCCCCACCTCTCTTCATCCCCCCCAGCATTGGGGGTTTAGACTTCCTGATCCTCGAAGACCTCGAGGAAGAGTGGAGGAAAGAGTTCGGTGGGGCACTCGACTTTCATGTGTAGGAACCGGCTGGCATGGCAGGCCCCGATCATCCGGAGGTCAGTCACCTTCATCAGCAGCTTGGGCCAGAAGTGGGGAATGTTGTGTTTGCGGTAGTTGATGTAGTGCTCGAAAGCCAGCAGGTAAGCCTCCTGGCACTTCTCGATCTTGTCCACACACAGCAGGCCCGAGCGGTCTGTATTGGAGAGAAAGGAGGCAAGGAATGACTGCTTGCCCTAAC
Source organism: Petaurus breviceps papuanus (assembly GCF_028583685.1). Classification (NCBI taxonomy): domain Eukaryota; kingdom Metazoa; phylum Chordata; class Mammalia; order Diprotodontia; family Petauridae; genus Petaurus; species Petaurus breviceps. Next base: position 1,531,883 of record NW_027187370.1, read on the forward strand.
AACTAGGGAAAGGCCAGAGGATCCCAAGGGGAGGGAGATGACAGCAAAGGACGCCTGAGGAAAAGGGCTAGGGGAAAGAATACTAGAAGTATAGAAGAAGGAATCTGACAACCACAGAAAAAGAATGGAGCTAAGGGACTGAGGGCTGCAAGAGAAACTGAGGGACAAAGAATTGGGGAGAAGAACCTGAGGTACCAATGGGAGACGGAGAGACTGAGAAGCCTGGGAAAGACTGAGGAACAGAGAAAGTTGTGGGAGAGACCAAGGGACTGAGAGCTGGGAGAAAAACTGAGGAACAGCAGGGAGACAAAAGGACAGGAGGATAGGGAAAAAACTAAGGGAGAGAAAGAGGCTGAGAGACAAAGGAAGGTAGAGGAGACACTGAGGAGAAGAGGGAGAAAATGAGGAAAAAAAGAGACTGAAGACCACCGAGGAGAGAGCTTGAGGGACTGGGGGTTAGAAGAAAGGCAGAGAGGATGGACAGACAGAACAGAGAGACTGAAGGAGACAGACATATCAGGAGGAGCAGAAAGAAGGAAACCTGCAAACCCAAAGCATCTTCCCAAGGGTCTCTTCTGTCTCATGACTGGTACCTGAAGACATGAGCAGCACAGCCTGAAGCAGAGCGACTTCTGTGTCGTCTAGGTTGAAGGCAGAGAGTGACTTGCCCAGGTCGAAGATGGCATCAGAGACCACCCCCAGGCCACCATTCTTTAGCTGCTCCCGTTTGACCGCCATCTCCCCACTCAGTGTTAAGGTCTCACTCTCGGGATCATAGCGAACGGCAGCTCGAAGAGACATGATCTCCATGCAGCAGCCCTTCAGCAAGATGATCTGGTCTTCACAAGGCAGCTGAGGGAAAAGGGGTCAAGAGGCAGGAAGGTCAATTCCTCCTTCTATGGTCCCTAGATCTCTTCCACCATACCTCCACACTACCCCCCCCAACCAGGGCTGGAGCCCAAGGGTCCCCCTAAAGCTGAATTCGTTGCTACAACAGCAGATAGGAGAAAGGTAGCAAGAAGATAAAGCAGGAGATCTTAATCTAGGAGTCTAAAAATTGGTTTGTAAAACTATTTTGATAGTTATATTTCTAAGGAATTCGTTTCCTTTGTAATTCTATCATTTCATTGTATGCATATATGAACAATCTGAGAAGAGTTCCATAGGCTTCATCAGATTGCCAAAGGTGTCCATGACCCACAGAAAGACTGAAAACCCCTGGGGTAATGAAAATGGTGCTAGACTTGGTATCAGGAGAGTCTTAATTACAAAATGTACTAGCTTAAGCTCTCTGAGTCTCAGGTTTTTTTAATCTGTAAAACAGAACTCATGATACCTGCCATACCAATCCCACTGAGTTATCGGGATTAAATGAGATAATGTATGTAAAGCACTCTTGTAAACCTGAAAATTATACATAATCATAATTACCAATTATTATTTGGTTAGACTATGGAAGAAATTTCCAGCATACACATGGTAGGAACTCTAGGACAGGCTGCTGTGGCAGGGGTGAGGGAACAGGGGCAGGGTGTTAGGGTAACTAGCACTCTCTTTCCCCAGATATTAGTCAGCACAACAATGTGGGAGTGAAGGGAAGAAAGGGAAGAAACCAGAGGCAATTCTGTTATGAAAACCTCATGTTCCCAGTGGTAGGTGACAAATGGATGAAATGAGATGGCTTTGGGGCTTCTCAGATAAACATTTTCAGATGGGGTAATTTTGAGAATAGTCCCAGTTTTCCCACCTGTCCCAAATTGCTTCCCCAAGTCCCACACCCCTCTCCCTCCTGATACCCACCTCGGAGAACATGGGCAGTTTTTTGGCAAAGTCCACCACACGGGTGATAGCCGGGGTGATGATCTTGGTAAACTCACTGAAGGCCTCCAGGTCCACCTTGTCCCCATCTGGCATCGAGGCCATGGGTGACTGGCCAATGTCCTCTGGCTAGAGGGAGGGTCAGGGGTCAAGTAGGGCCAGGGACCCCATTTAACCCCTCACTATAGGACACTGCCCACCAGGGGGAGCTCCAGGGCAGCTCAGGAAGGAGGAGGCTGGCACTCAGGTACCCACCTTCCCCCTTCTTCCAGGGAGTACAGAAATCTGGCAACCTGAGGCCAGTTTCCTGTGCTGATATTGTGTGTCTCTTCCCCCAGATGCCCATTCACTTGAGACTTCATTCGGCCTATCCCCACCCTGTCCTGTTGCTGACAGTGTATAGAGTTCTGTGGTGGGGAGGATACAGAAAAAAGACAGGCTATGGTCCTCATGGAATTCCCAATCAATGAGAGAAAAACCTACAATCCCTATTTTTAGGAATACATTTCAGTCTGATGGGGAAGACTCAGTCCGTACAGCAAGGGAACTTCTGGTGTAAGTCCAAAGGGAGACTCAAGCCCTGACCGCAGCAAGTTTTTCAGCCTGATGACAGTCTTTACCCTCCCAGCTCCCTACTTTCCTACTTCTTGTGATGGCCCAGTACTCATCAGGGAAGACTTTCTGAAAAATGCCAGTTTTCTCCTCTTAATGGCCACTTAGCACCCATCTGTCTATTCTCTATCCATTCTTTTCTGTCACTGTTTCAATTTCCCCCTCCCCCTTACCAAGAATTTCCGTTTTTGCTTCCAATGACTTCCTTGGGCATTGGTGCTTCGGTGGGCTTCTGTTACCAGATGAATAAGATCCCATTCCTCAGGGCTGGGCTCTGGCCGCTGCTGCAGTGAGCGAATCATTTCTTCCTTGCGACGCCGCTCCCGGTTCTCCTCAATCAGCTTTCGCTTTGCCACCCTCTTTGAATCATCCAGGACCACTGTAGAAGGATAGTGACAATCCCTCCAGTCTGTTCTGCATTCTCATCTCCAGGCACAGAACAGAGTGAGGTATCCTGTCTTTCAATCTTGATGCAAACATTAGTTACCTGGGGAAAGATTCCCTGATTGTCTTCCCTCCTTGCCTCTGCCTCTTGGAATCTCTGCCTTCTTTCAGAGCCCAGCTCAGGGGCCAACTTCTTCAACAAGACTTTTTCTGACCACCTCCCCTCCTCCCACTGTCACTGTTATTCCTCATTCCCTTTTGAAATTACTTTGTAATTATTTTCGTATATACTGTATCTTTGCCCCCTTCATAAAGAGTAAGGTGCTTTATAAACCATACACCACCACAGACAAGCCATTAATTCTGTTCCCTGACCAATCTCTCATCTTTATCCTCCCAGCATATTATATTATACTGTGGTGTGAATTTCTTCCCAGCATGGTTGGAAAAGATGAGTGTCTCCATTATTTTATCTCTAGATTCTGTGATAACATCCCCCATATTACAGAGTGGAAAACTGAGACCTAGAAGCTTTGCATAAAGTAACAAAGGTCTTTAGGAAAGATTCTGGGCCAGGAGCCTTGATCACTTGCAGGATTTTTTTTTTCTAGTAAGCCATTCCTTAACTCTTGGATGCCTTGAACAAAAAAGACCCTGCATATTTCATTCTTTCAACCAATGGAAAAAAGCTAAAGAGTCCTAGAGGCCAGTTATTGAAAGCCTCTCCCATTCTCCAGTCAGGAATGGGATGGATATCCTTCCTGGTAACCAGTGGATGGCACCTTTAGAGGGAGCACAGCACCAAGCTGGGAGTTGGCATCTTTTCCCTTTTTATCCTATTTCTCCCCTAACACTCCATTATCTGAGGCCTTTACACTTTGGAAGGCAGAAAACCAATGGGTCTTGTGCCTGGGGGACCTTTTTTTAAGGGAGGGGAGGTGGTAGTAGGGGCTTATGAGTATCTCTAGATACTGTCTACCTTTTTCTGAGGGAGTTGCTTCATCAAATGTCCCCTTTGAGGGAAGAAAGGAGCTATTGGGAAGGGAGCAAAAATGAAAGTTTCCAATGCCCCCCAGCATCTGACTTGCATGTGTCTGTTGCATTTATCCTGCACAAGTTCTCGATTTCCTCATCTGTCAAATGGAGATAATCAGAGCATCTACCTCACAGGGTCGTTGTGAGGCTCAGAGGACATAAAATCTTTGACAAATCTTAAAGTATCACGTAAATGTGAGTTACCATCTCTTGTAAGGCATCGTGGCATAGTGGCTCTCAAGCTGACTTTTGAGAGGTAGGAAAGCCTGAATTGAGGTCTCACTTCTGAGACATAGTGGCCACGTGGCTGCACAAGGCAACCTCACAGTGCCCTAAGCAACTGTCTTAAGACTGTTAGTTGCAGAGGTGACACCCTACATCTGCTAAGGGAGTTTGCTCACCCAGGAGTTGAGCATATAACCAGTGAAATCAGAGGCACAGGCCCTGTGCTCTCACTCAGTATCACAGTCCTTCCCTCCGTCAGATCATAAGCCCCTTGAGAGCAGGATCTATGTCCTGAGAGGCAGCTTGGAGTTGTGAGACCCAGCCTCAAATCCCACTCCAGACATTCAATAGCTGGGGGACCAGGAACAATTCAGTAAACCTCTCAGAGCCTCAGTCTCTTCATCTAGAAATTAAGGAAAATGGGTGACCTCTGAGCTTCATAGGATTGTTGTGATTAAAGTGCTTTAAACTTTAAAGTGCTCTGTCATAGGAGTTTTTACCTCCTTAGGCCCAGGCCCTAGTCCAGTGCTTCCATATACGAAAACTAATAATAAACATGTTTGTTGAATCAACTGGATGAGGAGTCATGGTAAGGATGGCCTGGGATGTGGGGGTAGGAATCTGAGATCCTAGAAGGACAAGTACTTTGACCCTGGGTCTCTTCTTTCTGCCCTGACCATGCTTCCCCAACTCCATGCTCTCTTACAATCCATGGCCATGCCCACGGAGATGCATTTCTTAAAGCGACATAGCTGGCACTGGTTTCTGGTGATCTTGTCAATGATGCAACAGCCATCGTATTTGCAGGAGTAAGTGGGATGAAGGTTTTTCTGGATCGTGCGCCGGAAGAAGCCCTAGGAGATGGGTGCAGATAAAGGACCAACTTCTAGATTCCTGCCCCTCCAACCCACCAGACATTTGAACCAAAAGGCCTGAAAGGAAGTGATAGATTAGAAAGCACACCTTGCCCCAGCCCACAGGGCTGAGATCATAGAGAGTCCAATGGGTTTTTGTAGCTCATTAGCTGTCTATAGAGGAGGACACAATTGGACAGGTTTGAAAGGTCAGCAACTTGGGGAAATGGGCCTGGATGTGGTGAAAGCAGTTGGAGATAATGGAGAGGAAGGTGAGGAGTCTAAAGAGTCTTAGAATGGGTGCCCAGCAAAGATGGAAGAAGGTAACAGAGACTAGTGGGAGGGGCTGGGGGGCAGTGTAAAAAGAGGTCAGCTGGAGGAAGGAACAGTGTCGGGGTCTGTACCTTGCAGCCTTCACAAGTGATGCATCGGTAATGATAACCTGTGGCCTTGTCTCCACACACCACACACTGCTCATCTTTGTCCAGGTAACTAGGGATGTACCCTGTAGGAAAAGGAGGTGAGGAGACATAGCTTTGGGGGTCAGGTGGAGTCTTAAGGCCAAGGCTAATATCCCTCTCCATATCTCAGCTCTTCCTTGTCAGCCAGAGCCCATGTCCCATCTGTAGCAGCAAGCACCCCAAGCGTCCTCAGGGTTTGCTGCTAACACGGGTTCTTGGATCTGCTTTGTTAAAGGAAAGCAACTCAAAATGGGTTAACAAGCTTACTTTAATCAGTCAGACATATATTGTTTACCTTGTTCAGGGGAAAAGGTCAGCACCCCGAACTTCAAAGTACACAGACAGAATTATCAAGACAGAAACAGATCTAGTAGACAGATTTCAAACTGTCCAACCATTACATCCATACCCAGTCAACATCTGGGTTTCCACATCTGGGTTTTTCAAAGCCGGAGTGGGGGGCGCCCTGGACAACGGCTTCCCAGAATACAGATCAAATCATAGAACACTTCTCAAAGTGAGCCCCCAAACAAAGCTACACATCAGGGCTTATATAGCCTTCTCCTGGCTCAGAGAATGTAACAACCTTATTGACCCACTGGCCAATCAAAAAGTATCTACTGAAAAACAAGCCTCCCACCCCAGGCTCCAGGTGTACTTTAGTCTAGCGGCAGGGAAGATCTTTAAATTTGCATTTCCATTACACCATCCCAGTTCTGGGCTATTCCTTTGATCTAGTTTGTAGAGGAATGGGTTGTATGGGGTGAGGACATGCTATGGCATACATAATGTCAAGATAACATTAGAAATGTGTCACTGAGTTTCATAATCCATCCAAACAAGGACCAAGTGGCATATGTGTTAAAAGGCAAACATTTGGGGGCAGCTAGGTGGCACAGTGAATAGAGCACCGGCCCTGGAGTCAGGAGGACCTGAGTTCAAATCCAGCCTCAGACACTTAACACTTCTCTTACTAGCTGTTTGACCTTGGGCAAGTCACTTAACCCCAATTGCCCTGCCTTTCCCCCTCCAAAAAGAAAAAGAAAAGGCAAACAGTCGTCCTCCTAGACTCAAAGGCCAAGAATATGCCCCCTAGACACTCTAATTTCCTTCAGGAGCTCAGTTAAGAGCTATAACCCTTCTCCCAGGGCACAGGAGTTGACAGCCCAGCCACCAGAATTAGCCTGGAATAGTTTAGGGGAGACTAAAGGGGTGGGGAGGGAAATAGACAGTCGATCTCACCTGACATGCTGGTTTTCAGGGAACATTGGCTGGTCTTTCTTTTCCTCTTGCCATCCAGTGACCTGGTTGAGGGATGGGGGAAGCCATATGAACTTTCTGCTGGTTGGTCCTTGGAGGAAACCCCACTCACTGGAGAACATCTGGCCCCACCTCCCCAGTCGCAACTGTCTCCCATCTTATGTGGAGCCCCACCAACCTCCGAGGTCAGCTAACAGGGCTAGGAAGGGTCCTGCTATTTGAGAAGTTCAGGGCTGGTAGACAAGGAGTTTGGTCAGGTACAGGCAAGTTCCAGAGTCCCAGTACATATATACACATCTGAATGATAAGCCCTGGAACCTGCACATTTTGCAGAACCTCTAGTAATAATAGCACATTCGCAGAACTAGTACATGCCCATGGGTTACAGGACTCTCAGGATGAACATACTTGCAGATTGTACAAGCTTAGATACATGCACATATAGGATGCATCATTTCCAGGAAACATGCATGTTGACATGCAAGAACACAGTAAGCAACTTTTAGAAGGAACATGCATGTTCTACGGCCTCCAAGAGATATACTTATTATATAACCCTTAGTATATGCACACATATTGCATAATCCCCAATGCACACACTTTATATAACCCTCTATATGCATACCAATGTTGTATAACTTTCCTACTTCTCCCCTCTTCCCAGTGGAGATTGCTTATTCCCTGTCCCTCTTACATACAGTGGTCACCCCAAACACAGATATGCTAGATATATCCCTCACTGAGGTTATCCAACGTGTCAGTGTCTGGTTCCTTAACAGCTGGAGGGTGATGCTTTCTTCTGGCTGGGTATTGTTAGGTGAGGGCAAGCCTCACTCATTCTCTGAAAATCCCTGATTTGGAGTATTTGGGTGTAGACAATTCCAGGAATGGCCACAAGATGGCGAAAACCTGTAGTGGTGGTGGTAGTGGTAGTGGTGGTGATGGTAGGAGCAGCGACAGCAGGGGAGATCCTCAAGCAGTGTGGGTAGAGAGGATGGGAGCCTGAGTCCAGTAAGTCCCTACCATTCCCAGACTAATCAGGGGACATATAGATGCTTCACAAAGTGTCTAGCACATCCCTGATTCAACTCTGGAATAACCAGACACGGCAACCCTCAGGCATCCATAGCCAGGTGTCATTAGGACACAGTGTGTGTAAGAAGCATTCCAGAGAGAGAGACATGGAGACACAATCTACCTCCCCATAGTCCAGTTGGGGTTAGGGATAGGAAGCTTCCATGTATTCCCAAAAAACCCACTCCTACCCTGGCCAGAGTTCTCAGGCTTCACCTACCTCCTCCTCTTCCCTTGGGACCCTGTTGTGGCCCTATCCCCCCTCACCAGTTTGCTGAGCCAGGCTGGGCTTCAAGCCTCTTGGCACAGTTCCCATCTCCTTGGCAACAGCCACACCGCTCCCCAGAGCACCCTCTCCCCCTTCCCCAGTCATGAGCACAGGCTGTACCCAGCACTCCAGGCTTCATGCCAATTGGGACAGGGCACTGTGCCACATGGAGACAATTAGGGTGGGCAATGATACCCTCTCCTCCCCTAAATTCTTCTCATACACAACAAAAATCACATTCCCTCCTCCAAACATAGGTGCTCAAATGGCCGCCTTTCCATAGGTATACACAAAACCTTAGGGGCTGGTATATACTCCTCCTACCTGGGAGAAACCCCAAGAGATTCCTTTTTTACCTTTCCCTTATATGAACAAAGAAAAGCTGACAGGGACACAACATACTCTGAACATGTATGTGCAGAATGACCATCTGTCCATGGACACATGTACTGTGCAAACGTCATATGACCACCTGCTCACCAGCTTCCCTTCCCCCTACCTCTCTCTTGCATACCATCATCTCCTGCCAGAATCTAACTACCTGCTCTACGAGGGAATCTGGAGGTAAACATGTCTCCTAAAAAAAAAAAGAGGGGGCTGTCTGGGGAATAGTGGTCAGCCAGCCACATTGCTGCCATAGTTACCCTCAGAGAAACATGGCACGTGGGAAAAGTTCTGCATCTAAAATCAGAGGACCTGGGTTCAAGTCTCAGCTCTGCCACGCTACACTTGGGACGGCAGACAAGTCACAACTTTTCTGAGCCTTTTTTTTAATTTGTAAAACGAGGGGGATTAGGTTTGACAACTCTGTCTATCTCCAACTCTATGAACTAAAGAAAAAATGATTATGCTTTAATTTTCCATCATTAATTCAGAGAGATGATACCCACCCTCTAGGGGTTGGGGCTACAGGCCTATCATGCTCATTACCTGTTCTCCTCTGGGTCAGACCCACAATCCAGTTTGCTTGGCTTCTGTTCCATTCACTGCAATTCCATCCAGGATTGCCCCCCTCCCCCAGCACTCCAACAGACTGAAGTAGGCACAGCAACCTTCTGTAGGTAGAGCCACGAGCCTCCCCCCCCACCACCCGGGCTCTAGGGTACAGCGCCCATGGTGCCTGGCCTCAGCGTTTGGCCTGCCATGCCATGCCCCACGCCCCACAGGGGGCGGGTGGCAGGGGGGTGGCCAGGGAGTAATGTGGTGGAAGGGCTGGGGGTATAAGCTGGCTTCTGGGGAGAGTTCTGAGTTGGGGGGAGGGGGGAGCAGCTGTAGAGTCTTGTCCTGAGGGCCCTGAGGAAAGAAGAAAGAGCAAGGATTGAGACAGGTACCCATGGGAGCAGGGGTTATTCCAGATTAATAGTAAGGGTACCTGAAGCCCATTATGAAACTGGCGGCTGGTGCCAGAGGAAAGCTGATGCTGTGAAGATGAAGGGAGAGGTAGGCACCTAAAGTGTTCCTCCCTCCTCCACCACCCATGCCCTTGAGTCAGGCTCAGAGTAAAGGTCCTATCAGAAATGGGACAGCTACCCCACCTCCAGCCCAATCTCTCTAAACATTCATCAAGGCTCATAAGGGACAGGAGGCGGCATAAACAAAGAAGGATTAGGCAACAAGGCAAATGCCAACTTTGGCATTCTCTACTAATGCCACCAGAAACAAGTGGAACTCCTAGGGAGAGACAGGTAGAGAAAGAGGCAGAGTACTGGAGTTGGCATCAGGAAGACCCAAGTTCATATCTAGCCCCAGACACTTACTAGCTGTGTGACTCTGGACAAGTCACTTAACCTGTCTGCCTCAGTTTCCTCATATGTAAAATGGGGAAAATAATAGCACCTATCTCCCAGGGTTGTTAGGAGGAACAAATGTGATACTATTTTAAGCACTTGGCAAGATATAAATGCTAGCTTATGATGATGATGATGAGGAGGAGGAGGAGAACAAGGAGATGTGAACAGAAGGGAGAGTTTCCTGCTCATTATCAATCAACCCACAGTGCTATGTACACTGCTAGGGAAGTGAGACCCTCTCACATCCTATGAGATAGGTTATCTTATTTATTCCCATTTTAAAGATGTGATATTTAATAAGTGCTTAAGAGACAATTCAAACTCAGATCTCTGACTCCAACTCTGGTGCTCTGTCTTTTACATCAGTGGTGTCAAACTCCAACAGAAAAGGAGCCATGAGTACCAGAGGCATCTGGGTGTGTGGAGCAGAAGTATCAAGCACTCTAGGCATGGCCCCATGCTGCCATCACTCCTCAGTGGGGCCAGAACCAGATTAAAATGGAAGTGGGAAACATTTAACAAAAATTAATAAAAATACAATAGAACATAGATGATGCCAATAATATGTGGTTTTCTATGTCAATATGCTGCCTTCAGGGGTCCTTCTAGCCCTCTAAGTGACACCACTGAAGTAGAGGATAGGGCACCAGAGTTGGAATCAGGAAGATCTGACCTTGAATCTTGACTTAAGTACTTACTTAAGTAGTGCATACTTAAATATGATCCTGGATAAGTCCCTTCCCTGCTTCTGCCTCAGTTTCCATATCTGTAAAATGGGGCTCAATAATATAACCTAATAAAATACAATCATCTACTCCATAGAGTTGGGTGAGGATTGAATGAGATAATGTGTAAAGAGCTTTGCAAATCTTATGTTAGTTCTTATGATTTTTATTGTTAAATACAAATGCTGAAGTAAGATAGTCTGTGCCCTGAAGGAGCTTACCTTCTACAAAGGAGATACAACGTGTTCACAGATAAGGAAATGTAGCCAGTTCTCCATACTTATGTTCCCCATTCCCCCTTTTGCCAACCTACTAAATGATGGCTCAGTAACTCAGGAGCCCCCCATTCCACAAAGACTGCTGCTGTGACTAAGCTCCATATTACCTGTATCCAAGTTAGTGGGCCTGAATCATGCTCCTGCTCCCCAGACAGGCTGGGGGAAAGGCGACAGGGACAAGGCTGTCCTAGACCATCCACCTTTTCAGCACTGTCACCCTGATGTCATAACACAGGTATAAGACTAGAGATTGTGGGCTGGGGTGTGCATGTGGGTGTTGGTATATGAATTCATAGTTATGTCTGTGTGGAGAGGAGAGAGGGCAGAAGGTCATGCAGCTTTGGCACCATAGACCTCGACCTTGGGCCCCCAAGCCCCACCCCTGGAAAGCTGATAAGAGACTGGGGGGAAAGATAAGGAAAAGAGTCTAGGCATGGGGCAAGAAGCCTGGAACTCAAAAGCAGGGTCCCTGGATCTAGATTCGGAGTTGGAAGGGGAGAGAAAGAGAAGGGTTGCCCATTCTGCTATAGATATCTTTGGGGGGTAGGGTTGGCAGGAGACAGGGGGGCCCAATAGGGGGCTGGGGGGCCAGGCGGGGAGTCTCAGGCTGGGAGCCATCAGGAAAGTAGGTCAAGTTTTTCTTGGCTGCTGGAGAAATTCCTGTTATAAATTTATAATGGTGCAGCCAGCCCTAAGGGGTGGGGGGTTGGAGGAGGGGGAAAAGGGGGGGCTGAAGATTGAGCACCGTGGTCTCCTACTCCCTAGGGGGGTAGCACTGGGAGTGGTGGGGATGGATGAGGGGCTGCTCTCTCAGCTGGGGGTAGGGTGGGATGGTGGAGTAGAAGAAGGGGGCTGGACAATGAGACTATTTGGTATCTCTATCTCTCTGGCCCTCTTTCTGTCTTGATGCTGTGCTCAGTCTCTTTGGTGTCTCTGTCTCTGTGTGTCTCCCTGTCTCCCTCCAGGCCATGCCTTGGTGCTTGGCACACCCTGGCTGTGGGCACTGCCCCCGCCCGTCTCCTGCCTGCCTGGCACACTGCCACCACTTGTTTACAGAAGCTGGAAAAATCCACTCACCAGCAGGAGGCCTGAGCACCCCTGGGGAAAGGAGGAGGGCCTGTACAGGAGTGGGCATGATGAGAGGGACAGCCCTGTGCAGTGGGCCTAGAAACAGGCCACAGTCCTAGGGCCTAGGAGGACAGTTTGTAGAGCTGTTCATTAAGACCCGGGTGGTGGTGTCATCACCTACTAGCTTTGGCAACCCTGCTTCAGATCCCTGTGCTTCTAACCAAGACTTCAAATGGATGGCCAGAGCTCCTGGAACCCCTTAGTATTCCCAGGGAGCACAGGCCTAGGCATGATGTCAAAGTAGCTACCATGCTTGATGCATCAATCCTACCGCGGCCCTGACTTAAAATGGATACAGGCAACAGTTGAGACTCATGCCCCTGAGGGGAAGGACACCTATGCAGAGCTGACTGACACCCAAAGTGTCATGAGCATGTGCTCCTCCTGGTCATTCATGAGCCTTGTCTATTGCAACCTCCCTTGCCAGGGAAAAGAGATGTCTTGCCCACAGGTTGGGTATCTGTGCCTGGATCCCAGCAGAAAGTTGGTAGTGATAATAACAATGACAGCCACCATTTCTATAGTCCTTCAGACTTTGCAAAGCACTTTGCATAGAGGACCATGGCATTTGAGACCTCACAACAACTCTGTGAGGTAGATGTTATCCTCATTTTAAAGATGGGGAAATGGGATCAGAGAGGTTAAGGAACTTACCCGTGATCACTCAGCTTAAATTTAGAGCTAGGATCTGACCGCAGGCCTTTCTGACTCCAGACATCTATGAGATATGTGATGCTGTCTCTACTTTCTGTGTTTTAGGGTTGTTGTTGTTCTTGTTAGGGGGAATTAAGAGGGAGGGACATTTTCCCTTCTGCAAGGCAATACCCAAATTTTTTAGGCAAAAGAATGGTAAAACAGAAGAGAGGAAACAGCCAGACAGGGACTGCTGCCCTTCTCATCCCATTCCCAGGATTCCCAACACTACTGGATCTCTGCATAAATTCACATGTATTGTTTGCATGTGGTGGTACAGTGTGGGGGAAGTAGAGCCCCAACCAAGGAGAACTGGAGATTCAGTGCCCAGCCTGAGATGCAGCCTTTCTTCTCTCCCCCCTTTCCCTTCCCCCAGTATGCTGAGTTTAATACTCAAAGCTTCTTCCTGAAAGGGGAAGAAAAACACTTCGGGCTTTTTACTCTCAACCTAGAACAACTAGAATGACAGACTGAGAGACAGCAAGGGCCCACCTGTCAGTTGACATCATTCTTCACCCCTCCCCTTTTAGAGCTGTTGGGGGTGGCAATGTGGGCACTGTGCCCATGGAGAAGGAAGCATTTCATTAAGTCTGAGTGCTTTAGTAACAGGGGGAGGGGGAGACATGAGGCCAATGCGGCATCCATAGGCACTGTGCCAACCTTCTACTGCCAACCGGCCCCCATTTCCATGTTGTCCTGCAGTATGATCCTAATACCCAAGTAACTTAGGGGTGGGCAGTCTCCATGCTACTGGGTAGCTCCCAGGACTAGGAGAGAATGTATGTATCTTCACCCTCACCCCTTTCCTCAGAATCTAAACCTCAACTCTACTTCTACCCCAACTTCTCCACCATATCCACACACCCACACACCCACCTCCTACCTCTCTGGTGTCTGTCTGTTCTTGGCTCATTGCCCCACCCAACAAAGGCCCCTGAACTTTGTCCATACTGAACAGGAGAGAAAGCCCAGCCCCCCACCCCAACCTCCCAGATATGGAGACAGACACAGAGGGGAACACACAGAGAGAAAGGAGGGACAGTGGGAAGAAGACAGGGAAAATGGGGGGGGAGAGAAAGAGGGAAGGGAGAGGAAGATGGAGAGACAAGAAAAGAGATAGGAAAGGAAGAAGATGGGAAAGTGGGAGATGGGGAGAGAGGGAGGGAGATGGGGGAGGAGATAGGGAGATGGGTAAGAGTTGGAGAGAGCGGGAGATGGGG
>NW_027187370.1:1545717-1672024 GCF_028583685.1 Petaurus breviceps papuanus
GTTAGAGAGGGAGGGATATGAATAGAGAGGGAGGGAGATAGGGAGAGAAAGATAAAAAGAAAGGAAACAGATGGGAAAGAGGGGCAGAAACAAAGAAAAAGAGGTGACGAAAAGGAAGAGGCAATCAGAAATAAGAGATGGAAAAGAAAGTGAGACAAAGAGAGTGGGGGTGAGGGGAATTCTGTCCTAAGTCCCACCCTGTCAAAGATAGGGGAGAGAAGGAAGGAGGAGTGGTTTCCACGGTGACAGCTGGTGCGTGGTGGCCTGGCATGTGGGTTATTAATAGTGTCGTGGGTGCATTCACACCTCCTTACCCCTCCCCCCTAAGTCTGCTGCTAGAGTGGGGGTGGGGGAATTCCCTTTGAGGCCCCCCCACTTGATCCCCTTGAACCACAGCAAAAGGAAAGTGGAGATACACATGGATATAGGCACAGGCAGAAAGATGGGGACATGTATGCAAACCGGGGTCCACACACAAAAAGGGACCTGTCCATGCTCACTCTGAGACATCCATGAACACCAACATCCACAAGAAGAAATACACACAGGCAAACACTGACATGGACACTCAGCTATAGGCTGGCACAGGCTGACACAGAGAGCCTTAAGTATTCTGCAAAACCCCCTCACTGCCCTTGCTTCTCAAGAAGGCAGACCTCTCCCTGGGGCTGTAGCCCTGGCTCACCTCCTTTCCCAGAGCTAACTTACAGCTCATCAACCATTCATTCAGTCTTCTGACAAGGAGAGGATAGTACTCCAAGCAAACCCCCTAGTTTTCATTCTGCCAGGGGAAAGGGAGGTACAGAACAAAAACCACCTAAGAGTGATATTAAAAAAAAAAAAGAGTACAGACTACTGCACAGCTTTGGACAGCTGGGGGGACAAAGGCAAAGGAGCAGAAGGCAGGATTCTCTCATTTGGCCCACTAGAAAACACTTTCCTTTTCCCAGCTAATACCCTGCTTCTCTCCCTTTTCCCATAAAGCAGTATGTTAGACCACAAGGGATGGGGTCAGAGAGTGCCCAGGTGGAACCCAGAGGTCAGAAAACAGGAGGAGGAGGGAGAGAAGTGGGTTTATTTCTTAACAAAGAAGCCCCCTCCTCTGCTAAGGAATACAACAGGAAATTCCTCTCCTCCCCCCACCCCAGGACAGAGACATAGAGACATAAACAGCAGCCACTGACTTGGGCACTATGCCCAGTGCTAGCTAGCATCAAAGGACTATGCCTCTTTCTCCCCTCCCAAGCCCAGCCTCACCCACCTGCTGGGTTCTCTCCACCCCTGGGACAAATCCAGTCAGTCTCATATCTGGCACTGAGGTAGGTGGGTGATAGTACCCAAGGGTCATTTCTCACTCATCCTTCATTGCCAAGCATTGGGTAGTAGTGCCCATAACCATGCCCCAACCTCCAATGGCTCCTCCCCCCTAGCCCCACCCCTTACTTCACTAGCCCTAGACTTATCACCTTCTGGCTTGCCCTCCCACCAGCCTGGACAGCAGGAATTCTCCGTCAAACCCTCCCCCTACCCTCCAAGTCCCCTCTGGGAAGGAAGAAGAAGATTAAAGAGGTTGGAAAGTAAGAGATGGGTGAGTTCCCCTTCTCAACCTAGCACATTCTTCTTTCCCTCCCTCTTTCTCCCAGGAACTCAACCAACAGCCTGAGTAACTGGAGCCCTGACTCAGGGCAGCTGAAAACTAGAGGTATGAATGTCAAAAGGCAGGGGCTCTCACCACAGACAGCACAGCAGGGGAAGCAGGGAGTCCCTTGGGCACAGGGGTTCCCCACCACATCCTCCCAGTTCTCACCCTGGGGGAGGGCAAGCACAAACACACACACACACACACACACACACACACACACACACAGAGGAAAGTGCCCTGGGCTAGAGGAGAGGGGGATCAAAGAGGGATGGCATCTTCAATGTGGAAAGGAGAGAACAAGGGAACAAGGCAGTCTTCCTTTCCTACTCCACAGTGGGGTGGAGCCCCAAAGCCCACATACTCAGAAGCAAGCAGAATCAGAGACATAAGAAAAAGAGAAATACCGAGTGAGAGACAGAGACAGAGCGCAGCTGAGCACCAAGAGCTCGAGCACACACACAGACACGTGCAGACATGCACACCCACCCCGCATGCGTGAGGCCCACACAACACTCTGCACACGGCTCCCCCATTCCAGTATGGCCTTTCCATGCCAGCCCCCTTCTTCCCTGGGCTCACACATATGCACAATTACAAGAACACACACATGTACACACACGCTTATACATAAAAGCAGGCAGCTGCCAGAGGCTCAGGCTTTTGGGCTTCCAACCAAAGACGAGCAGGGATGGTGCTGCCCACCCCCCAACCCCACCCCAAACTGCAGCACCAAGCCTGAGATCAGAAAATCTCCTAGTACATCTCTGTGCTTCTCCAACTCTTTCCCTTATGGGCACTCTCTTTCTTCTAAAGAGAAACTGTGGTACAGAGCAGCTAGAATACCTTCAATAGGCAAGTACTGAGAATTGGGTGGCCAGTGCGATTGGCCCTAATCCCACTGCCCTCTTCCATTCTTGGAGGTGAGACCAGTTAAATGTAGTAGGTATTAACCCTTCACTTATTGGGCACACTTTCAGTCTTTCTCCAAGACTAATATGCCTTCGGCAACAACTTTGTCTATGTAGACTGTCCACTCCCCCCACCAAAATCTTCCTTTCCTCCCACCCTACCTTCAGGGGCAACAATGGATTCCATCTGGGAAAACACCTGTGCTTTTTGGCCAGGTGAATTATTGGCTTCAAATCTATCCCCTTTGCCCTTGGAGCTGCCTGGCACTTAAGCCCCTCCCAGTAAAGAAAGTGGCAGGCAGCACACACTTGATGTTGGGCATGTCCAGTCTTCCCACCAGGGAGAGATCTGCCCTCTACCTCCTGCATTGGCATTAAAAGGTTGCAGGCATTTAAAAGAGTCAAATCCATGAGCATTGCAAATGGCCAATACTATCCAGGGTATGGGTCTCTAATGCTTCCCCAATCTCCACCTCCAAAAAGACTGGCAGCTCTAAGAAGTAGGATGTACCCCCTTGTAGCCCTCTCCAGAGTTCCCTGTTTCCACTGGGGGGGGGGCAGCCCTTCCTGGTTCTGCCAATTGTCCTATGCCTCTCCTGGAGTGGATGGAGCTGGCAGCTTGATAACAAGGGCAGAAGTAGAGGGAAGGGAGGTGGTACATCCATCACCATGGCAACAGAAAGGAGGGGGGAAGATGTCACCTAGCTAGAGGGACAGGTTGAGTCCCAAACCTTCATGCTCCACCTGATCAGTTCCCCTTCACCTACTTGGTACCATTGTTTCCCAACCTCTTCCAATAGTATTCCAGGGTTCAAGGAGATCTTCTTGGCTTTGGGAGAGACGATGAATCTTCAACACAAACACACCCTTCCCTAACTATGTTCTTAATGTCAAGTTGGGTAGCAGTGGGACCCAACTCCCAACTCCATAAGTACAACAGAAATGGACAAATAATGCCACAGAGATGCCAATAGTAACCCAGCCCACCTGCCAACAATGGGGAGGAGGGGGGAGAGGAGGGTGAATCCTCATCCTGGAGTCCTTTTTCTCTACAGAGTAGGGGGGAATAGAGGGAAGACGATACCCAGGAAGCCCTGTCCCCAAACCAGAAACTCTTCTCCACAAATCTCCAGGTTGCAAAACTTGTTTGCCTTCCCCACCCCCAACCCCCCCACTTTTGTGGAGGAGGGGTCTCTGATTCAGGGTCAGGAGAAAGAGACAGGAAATCTGCAGAACAGACCTGTCCACATTTCCCCCATTCAGGGATGTTCCAGAGGGAAGCTTGCCTCAACCTCACTCTCTCCTCTCCTTCAACCAACTGTTTCCAGCTCCTCCAGCCCCCTCCCTATGACAACCAGGCTCCCTTTCCTTAGCTAGTTCCATCCCTGACCAGGCCTCAGTTTTGCTCTTTATTGAGAAACACAGGCTGGGCAATATGAAATCAGTATCATTTTGATCAATGACCCTATGCCACCACCTCCAGGCAAACCAGGGAATGAGGGAAGCCCAGGCCAAGTGGAGGTAGCTACCCAGGTGTCTATCTTAGTCATTGCACAGTGACACCAGAGGGACAGGAGAGGAAGAACACTGGGAGGGGCCAGCCAAATCAGACTCCAGGATTCTCCTCCTTCCTTTTCCCCTTCACTTTACAAAGTCCTCTGAGAGTTTCAGAGGGGAGGGGTGTCCATTTCTATCACACACCACATAGGCATTATGGCACCACCATGGGCCTTAAATGTCTCTCCATTCATGAAAGAAAAGGGTACTCTCAGAGATGTGTTGGTGGCAGAAAGTAGGATGGATTTTGGGGGGAAGAGGCAAAGGTGGAGAGAAGTGAGAAAGAAATCAGGGCTAGTCCCTGAATCTCCTCCCCCCCCTCCCAAGGCAATTTCAAGCGTCAATCTCAAACAAAATAAGGAGTTTTAAGAGCCTGGAATAGGCCCCAATGGGAGTGATACTCCAGTGTCAGTGGCATAGCTCTTTAACTCTTTCCCCAGAGTGCTAATTCCCATAGATATTAGGATGGGGTGGGGCATAGGAAACACCATTACTCTTACCTTCTAAGCTTTTAGAATTGGATAGGGAGCCCTGGGAAGCCAAAAAGATAGGAATTCCCATTGGTATTAGGAAACCCCGATAGTACCCAAAGCTATCTTTATTTAGGCCCTGTGTCTAGTCTTAGCTTAGCCAGGTAGAAAGGCCTGCTAGAATAGAACCATATGAAGCACCCTTCCCCACCCCCATTCCTGAAACCCTGGTGGCCACAGCTGTGCTTTTCTCTTGGTAAGGAAATCCAGGATGTCCTGAGAAGCCAGCAGAGCCCCTTCCACCCCCCACCCCCACCCCAACCTCCTGCTGACCCCTGGGGAGGCAACAGGGAAAAGCTCACTATTAGCAATCAGAGAAATATGAAGGATCTCCTAGCCAGTCCCTAGCTTTAGGGGAGATTATAATGCTGAGACAGATACAGAGACTGGGAGACACTTAAAAGAAAGTGACAGGAATAAAGAAAAGAGGGAGTCAAAGAGAAAGAGACTAGACAGAGAGATAAATAAAGGGACAAACACACACACACACACAAAATTACAGCAATTTAAAAAGAGAGGACGATAGGAACTAAAAGGATAGTAGAAAGACATCTAGATGAAGTTATGGGGAGGGTTTCAGGGTAAGGAGGAAAGATTCAGGCAAATGACTTCCCCAAGTCACTTTTAGGTGAGGAAGTGGGAGGCAAAGAGTTAAGCTCGGTTTCCCTAAAGACAACCTTGCTGCCCCCCAGTTATCAAGGCAGCTTAGTCAGGGTTACTGTCTTCGGCCATTGTCTCAGTCTTCAGAAACCCCTTACCTCCCCTCTCTCACATACATTTCTCTTTCTAATCTCCTTTAAAACAGCCCATGCCCTTAGAGGACGGAGACACAGGAAGAAGCATGAGATGGAGAAAGAATGTGTGCATTTGTGTCCATGAATGCCTGCATGTGTGACACAGTAAATTTGTTACCCTATCATTCAATCAACAAATACCTACAGAGCAGCTATTATATGGTAAACACAGGGCTAAATTCGGTTGGATATAAACTGGTACAAGATACATACTATTCTTGCCCTCAAGGGATTTACAGTCTAAATACAGAGGAGTTCTTAACCTTTTTTGGTGTCATGGATCCTCTTGTCAGTCTGGTCAAGCTTATGAACCCTTCTCAGAATGTTGTTTTTAAAGACATAAGATTATAAAAAGAAACTATTTAATTGAAATAAGTATCTAAAAAAAAAACAATTAGATTATGGCCCATGGGTTAAGAACCCTTGGAGTAGGAAAGTATGTATATTACTACATATGTGTAATTGTCTGAGGTAGCTTTTATTTTTTGTGGCCCTCTTTTTTCCTCAATTAGAATGTAAACTCCTTGAGGGAAGTGTCTGCCTTTTGTCTTTTTTTTGTATCCCTTTCAATTACCATAATGCCTGACACATGGTAAGCAATTAATAAATATTTCTTGATTGATTAAGCTCCTAGAAGGCCAGAATCTATCTATTCTTGGTATCTCTCTCAAGGAAGAGCAACACAGCCGTGCCTAGACATTAGATCCTCCATAAATACAGTATTTGTTTGTTGGTTGTGACTGCATCTGGGACTATGTATAGTAATGTCTGTGTATAGGAGTCTGTGTGTGGGTATGTGCCCGAGTCTTGTCTCCCTGTCCTTGGGTCCCCCTGTGGGTGTGTCCATCTCAGCGTGTGCACTTGCTCACGAGTGTTCGGTCTTCCTGGCCCAGTGTGGGTGTGTCTATCACCCTCCTGTCCTTGACTCCCTGCGTCCCTGTGTCTGTGCCTATCCCAGTGTGTCTGGCTTTCACAGCCTCTGCCCCCTACCCTCCACCTCCTGGACAACAACCCCCTTCCTTCTCACGTCAGAGAGCTTCTGCCAGGTCAGAGGGCTCCCAGACTACTACCAACCGTGCCTTGCTCCTCCTACCTTATCCTCCCTTCAAACTCTGACCCCGCCATCCCCTAGGCCTTTGCCCCAACCAGAGGAGGGGTAAACCCCATCTGCCAGGGGCTCGAGAGACACGTTGCAAACCCTTTACCTCCCTCACTATTTCTCTCGCACTTCCCCAAGTGGCCCAGAGCATGCAACTCTCCAGGCGATTCCCGGGGACCCCGGAGTTCTCCTACCAACTCCTTTTTTTTTTCCATTCCCCAGCCGCGTTTTTGCAATTGGGAGTGTTGCAACCGGAGGGCCATGCAGCCCCGAACAGGGGAGGCGCGTGAAGGGGTTGGGGAGCTTCTCGAGACCCCGGTAAGCTGCAACCCCCCTCCCCCCTCCCCCCCTCCCGCCTGAGAAAGCTTTGCAAAAGCAGCTCGGCCCCGGCAGTCGGGAGGGCGGAGGGTGGGGGGAGAAACAGGCCGCCCGTACCGTAAACAAACCGCGGCGGCGGCAACTGGCTGGGGAACAGGGGCCGCCTGGCAGCCGGGGCCGCGGATCCGACAATGCGTAGCAGACCGGATCAGGGGAGGCCGGGGACCCGTGGGGCGGCGGCGGCGAGGGGTGGGGGGCGAGGCCCGAACGCCATCTGCCCCTGCAACACCACTGCCCCCCTCCTGGCTACCAACCCGCTACAACCGTCCCGTCCTCCTCCCCCGCCCGCCCAAGTCCTCCATTTACTCCCGGGAGTTGATAAGTTGCAAGCACCCCAGCGCTGACAGTGTCACCCAGGGGCTGGTTGTGCAGGCAGCGGGTCCCCCGGGACGCCCCCAGCCAGGGCTAGGACCTTAGGAAGCAAGCGTCCGGTGGCTTTGCATAATCAATCGCAATGTATTTGCATATTAATACCCCCTCCCCCTCCCCCTTACCTTGGCGTGGCGGGCTGGGCAGTGCGTGGGGAGGGGTGGCGGGTGGCTCAGCGCCGGGTCCCGGGGGTGGCCATGGGGGACCGGTGGGGCCGGGGCCGCCCGCCTCCTGTCCCCGGGTGTGAGTGCGAGTGAGAGAGGGGGAGGGGGGCAAGTGTGGCGGCCCCGCGGCTCCTCCGGCAGAGGCGGCGGCCGTGCTAGCTCCTCCCTCCCCCGCCCCGCTCCGCTCGGGCTCGGGCTCGGGCTCGGGCTCGGGCTCCAGGCTCCGCGCCGCCCGGGCCTGGCTCACTGCTGCTCCCTGCAGGCCGAGTCTCGCAGCCCGGAGGCCTCCCCCATACCCTCCCAGCCCTGGCCATCCCAGCCAGGTCGACTCTAAGCTCTACTCCGCCCGGCCCCGCCCCGCCCCTACCTCCTCTCACCTTCTTCATCTTACTCTTGACTTTGATCGCTGTGCACCCGGGCCATTTATGCATCTGTCGAGCCCCCCCCCCCCCCCCCCCGTCCCATCGTACCCCACGCCGTCTCACTCACAAAATGCCCATCCCCGCCGTATCGGTCCCCCGTGAATCTCCCGGTTCTTGTTAATTTACTCTCTGACACTCCATTCCACCCGACGCTTCTCTATCCTACGGGGAGTCCTCCTTTCACTAGGCTCCCTCCTCCTGTAAGCCACTTCTTGTCATCGGCCGTTTTTCTCAAGACGATCTGCTTCCCAAGCTGGAGGATGCCTTCAGTTAGTCACTCTACAAGCATTATTTATTAAAGGATTACTGTGAGCCAGGCACTGTGCTTGGCGCCGGGAATGTAAAGAAAAGTAATAACACGGTTCCTGCCCTCAAGGAGCTCACATTCTAAAGGAAGAGAGCTGCAAAGGACTATGTACCTCCAAGATACATACATATCTCTCTCCCATCCTGGTCTTATGTCTCATCGAGAGAATTTGATTTTTTTTTAACTGGGTGAAGAACCAAACCGGAATCCAGAACCTGGAACTCAGAACCCTTTTGTGTATATGCAAATTGTAGGAGTCATCCAAAAAGAGACCTCTCCAATGTTCTGGTCCCTCTATCCCCATCCCACACATCTTCCCATGCATACACATACAGCTACATTCATGGACATAAAAACAACCCAGTGACGCCAAAGCCTTTTCATCTTGGGATCTTCCAGGTCGGGCAGAGCTCTAATTACCCCAGCCCCCCACTCTGGCCCTGCCGGTTCCCCTGCTGTCATTAGCCCAGTTTTACCAACAGGCCATTGCCTTCCCACGGCTCCCCAGGGTGGGGCTCCTCTTCCTCTGCTCCCTTCTCATGGGGAGATGGGGGTGCAGTTTGGTCGATCACCTAATTTACATTTGGAAAATTTGACCAACAACAGCCTAGATGGATCAGATTGTCCCAAGCTCTCCTCTCTAGAAGTAATTCTCTCACAGTGGGACTTTCTTAGGGGCTTGTCTTCCATGAAGGTTTGTCCTCCAGATCTTTCATGGGATCAGGAGGATAAAGAGGAGACAGTCTTCAGACTATGGAGTACAGTGATCATAACATCACAGTTTTCGGGCTGGAAACGGTCTCTGAGATCATCTAGTTCAGCCCTTTGTAGAAATTACTCTGGACTCACATCCTCCTTTTTCTGATGAGGAAACTAAGGCCCAGAGAGTTCAAGTGATTTGTCCAAGATCACACAGAGTCAGGATCTTAAACTGAGGTTGTCTTCTTTTTTTTTCTTTTTGAAGGGGAGAGGGCAGGGCAATTCTGGTTAAGTGACATGTCCAAGGTACTTGCTAGTTTCATGTTAAGTGTCTGAAGTCAGATTTGAACTCAGATCCTCCTGACTCCAGGGCTGGTGCTCTATTCACTTCGACACCTAGCCTCCCCAACTGAGGTCTTCTGATGACAAATTTATCTATATTTTTTCTTATTCGACACACTGCCTCTCATAGGGATGATGGGAGGGATTTCACCATATAATGTCAAGTTATTATGTAAAGGTTATAATGTTGAGTTACAATAGAGTGTGTAAGGTTGTGAGGGTGGTAGAATGTGTTATAGGATTCCAATACATGGAGAATGGGGCACAGGAGTCAATACCTAGGTAGGCAATTGTCAGTGACCACGATCCCTAGAGGCAGGACAGCCAGTAACGCTGAAGGCAGGAGCTCTGTACCAAGCTCAGAAGTCAAGTAGACCACCCTCATATTAAGAGTCCATCAACACATAAGAGCTTCTGTGGTGGGGGTAGAAGTGTAGGGGAGGGGCTAGGCTGGGCAGTAACCTGGATCTGGGTAAGAATGAGGGGAAAAGGGAGATGACAGGAAAGGAGAAGCTGCCACATACCTCCTTCCATGTGCCTCTCAACACCTTTCCAATCTCCCTTGGAACTAAATACCAAAGCCCTGGAGAAATTGGACAATGGGACAGGAAGGGGCTTTTGGCCCCAAGAGACTGAGTCCTGAGAAAGGAAGTAATTGTAATCCTTCTATCATGTTCATCTAATGGCAGATGTGAGGGACACTGGAGCTCCCCCACTGCAAAGCAAAAAACCTTCCTCTTCCCTTCCCCCAACCTTAGTCCAGGCCTTTTCCCTTGGCACTCTGTCTAGGCTAGGGGACAGGGGCAAGGGCAGGAAATGACTGGCATGCTTCCCTGAGATATGGTACCCTTCCAGCTGTCAAGCCAACACTGGGACACCCAGCCCAGGCAAACCTCTTCTAAACCTTAACCATCCTCCCCCTTGGAGCCTCCAGTTTTCCCCTACCTCAATACACTCCCTGATCCCTCAAGGGCAGTGGTTCCAGGCTGCTTGAGGATAGAGATCTAAGTTGGCACCAGTTCTACCCAGTAAGAATTTTGTCTTCAGGGGCATCTAGGTGGCGCAGTGAGTAAAGTGCTGGCCCCAGAGTCAGGAGGACCTGAGTTCGGTTGCAGCCTCAGACACTTAACACCCACACACACACACACACACACATACACACACACACAAAACTAGCCGTGTAACCTTGGGCGAGTTACTTAACCCCAATTGCCCTCCAAAAAAAGGCAAAAAAAAAATAATTTTGTCTTCTACTCATTGACTTCTCTTAGCCTTGGCTTAATAGTGAACATAGACTTTTCTATACCTCCATCTTCCCCCCTACTCTGAGGTGGTAGAAAAGAAGAGAAGGAAGAGGGGAATAGGAGACTATAATATATTAAGGATAGGAGAGCCAGGAAAAGTAACCTGTGGGAGGGTGATCTAAGGGCCACCTTTTCTTTAGTCCTTGTGAATTAGGGAAACAGCCAGCAGTAGCAGCCTGTTTTCTGGCTATTGTTGATAGAAGAGATATCCAAACACCTGCTCTCTCCCAGCTGGGGTCTGTTACTATGGAATACCTTCATAATTTCTCCCTCTCCAATTCCCCTATCAGTAGGGGCTCTAGACAATTATCTCCCTAAGAATACCTCTGCCAAGGTCAGGGCAATGAATAGATCACCGGCCCTGGAGTCAGGAGGACCTGAGTTAAAACCAGCCTTAGACACTTGATACTTACTATCTGTGTGACCTTGGGCAAGTCACTTACCTGGGATTACCTCAACTCCCCTAAAAAAAAAAGACCTCTGTCTAAGAGTCAACACCCCCACACAACTCCATACCGGCAGGATCATTGCACATCCTAGTGACAGGTGGAAGACACTGGACACTAACCAGCCAATTCTAGAAATAAGCATTTAGTTTCTCCCACCCCCAGGACTCCCCTAGCCTAAGGAGAGTTGGTACCAGCAGATTAAATGTGAAGGAAACTCTGCAAGCTCTCTTGGGACTGCCTCACTGCTTGGCAGACCTCTGAGAGTTGGGGAGGAGGAAAGGAAGAGCAGGGGAAACTGAGGCATAGACAGTTGATGAAATCAGGAATGTAGGTAGTTTTACCAGGAATCTTTATTTTTTCAGAAAGGAAATAGGTTATTGGGATCCTAAGGAAAGGAAGGGAGAGAAGTTTGGATGAGAGTTTGTGGTGGATGGGCTGTTGGAGGGGAAAGAGGGGAGTGGAGAATAGCTGTGGTAGACTTGGAGGAACAAGGGACTGGGAAAGGCAGACAGTTGGGAGATATCAAGCAATAAGAACTAAAGAGTCCACTTAAGTCCCCCATGATAATTACTCCTGCCTTCCCTGTTCCCCTGGTCTCTGATTTCCCTTAACTCGGCTTAGGCACTCCAAAAATAGGAAAGGGTGTTTGGGGAAGGACTATGGAAAAGACTTAATAAGAAAACTCAGCATAGGACAAGCAAGAAGCTGACCTCCTGTATAAAACAAGAGGGAAGTTGAAGATGCTTGACCTCTGCCCTCATCCAAACCAGATTTTTCTGGGTTATCTCCAAGTGGGATAAGCATAAATTCCCCCAAATTCTCTCTCTGATTCCTACCTTCTGTAGGAACTCTCTCCTCTTCCCATAAATGTCCTGCCATGTTCTACTGACACCAGTCTTATTACAATTCCCTACTGTAAACATTCACACTTATTAAGTATTAATCATTCTCACCCCTAAGTCTAGAAGAAGGGTGACAGGGACACACTTTGTCTAGGAGAGGGCTTGTCCTTTGCTATCAGAATATGGGACATAGTGATAGAAGAAGGGATAATGTGGCAGAGGGAACAATTATCAAGACCTGGATAAATGTAGCTCCTTTCTTTGTCTAGGTTCTAAGGTCAATTATGGATTTTTTTTCCTTCCTGCTGAAGGGAACATCTTGGGTCAGTGAGGACAAGAGATTTTCTCAGGAGTTCTGGTGACTAAGACAAGGTGAAGCTGCTCTAAGGTCTGGGTTCAG
The DNA here is from genome assembly GCF_028583685.1 of Petaurus breviceps papuanus. Taxonomy (NCBI): domain Eukaryota; kingdom Metazoa; phylum Chordata; class Mammalia; order Diprotodontia; family Petauridae; genus Petaurus; species Petaurus breviceps. The sequence goes on from NW_027187370.1 coordinate 1,557,924, forward strand.
TTTTTCCTTTCAGCACCCTGGATAGTCTCTATCTTTCACTTCCTTTTTGCTCCTGGGGGATGAGAAGAATTGGTTATAGATACCTATTTCTTTCTGGGAGATGTAAAGATTGGACAGGCACAAATAAAGAGAAACTAAGAAACTGAAAGTTTCGGTCAGGGTTCAATGAAGGGAAATCTTGGCTTCTTAGAAATTGATCCTTGGGAAGGAGCACAGTGCTATGGATATCTTCCATACAGAAAGGAAAATATAGTGTAGGACTTAGGGGTGGGAATGGAAAGCAGTCACTTATGAGGTAAGTTTGGCCTACTGTTAGCTATTTGTGTATGTGTTTGTGGGGGGGCACTTTGCTGGACTTCTTTTTTCCCCATCTTTTTTTCTTTTCTTTTTTTTTCTTTTGCTTTTTGGAGGACAATTGGGGTTAAGTGACTTGCCCAAAGTCACACAGCTAGTAAGTGTGTCAAGTGTCTGAGGTCGGATTTGAACTCAGGTCCTCCTCACTCCAGGGCCAGTGCTCTATTCACTGCACCACCTAGCCACCCCATTTTTCCCCCATCTTTTGCCAGTTGATTCCCCTCAGTTTGCACCTGGGCAGATTTTTCAGAAAGAGGTGCTGCAATAGAGGCATCCAGCACGTAGCCTTGTTCTCTTTTTAAAGGAAAATAGGTGGATATGTCTCAGATGTCCTACACCAAAAAGTTCTTTGGCATTCCTTTGCCATATAGTAAACAGAATTTCTATTACTGACTTCCTGACCCCCTTTCCTAGTTTGGGTGGTGAAATTTCTTCAGCCAATACCCTGACTCCTCATTGACCTTTCCCAGACTCCTTTCCAGATTCTTTGCAGCTGCACCAGATGTTGCCACGTCATTATTTCTTCATGAGCTCTCCCTCAGTATGGTTAGAAGCTGGGCCTTTCTTCAATACTCAGGCCCTTTCCTCCCTTGGTTCTATCTAACTCTGGAAGTGAAGGAAGAGAGGGGAATGGGTCTAAGAAACAGTAGCTTAGGTTCCTTGATATTAGTGAATTTTAAAAAAGGATGGGGGAGCAGTAACAATGAGGTTGAATTAGTAGTGAAAGAGAACTAGGATATTGGCAGCCAGAATGTAGTATGATTATGGCTTTCACAATGACAGCCATGAAGACCCAGTCATCTGATATCATAAATATCCCAAGGAATGATGTGGTGGTCCTATCTTTACAATGGCCATGGCCAGATGGGGAGTTAGTTGTCCTGGCAGGGGAAGGCTGTCTCTGAATTCAAGAGAAGAAGGCAGCTGGCTTAAGAGAGTCAGGGGTTTCTAAGGAGCTTGTTCAAGAAAGAAGATATGGAAACAGAGAGAGAGAGTTGGTGTGGGAGGAGGGGAAGTGGGAGGATGAAGGCGGGAACTATAAAGGATGGCTTCTAGTCTGGAACTGGAAATGAGGAAAGGGGAGGTCCACAGAGACAGCTATCCAGAACTCTTTGCCAGAGAGGGAGGGTCTAAACTCTGAATGCTGACATCCTCATCCCCTAAATATTCTTCCCTCCCTCTCTTGAGTTGCTGGCTCTACAGTCCTCAAAGGTTCTCTAGCCATTGGGTGGGATTAGGTAGAGTAGGAGTAACTGAGACCCAGGACAGCTTGGTGAGGGACTTGTTGAAGGAATAAAATCAAAGCTTTACAGATAATGAGGGGGGATTAAAGAAGGGGAGAGAAAAGAGGGTGGAAAGAAAGGCAGGTAAAGAGAGGAGGAAGAGGGAGACAGAGAGAGAGAAAGAGAGATAGAGAAAGAGAGCTGTGCACTTCTTGGGGTGGGAAGATGCTCACAGTAAGGTATGGGGCAGAGGGTTCAAGGCAGAGGGCCCCAGCTCATCTTTCTTCTTGCTTTGCCAGCTTTTTTGTATAAATAATATTCTCTAAAGTGTCAGTAACATAGGAACACCAGTAGAAAGGGAAAGTTAGCAAGGAGAGAAGGGAAGTTTTAGAGAGGGAAGGACACAGGATAATAATAGTAGTTAGCAAGAATATAGTGCTTTAAGATTTGCAGAGTTTTACAGGTATCTCATTTGATCCTCAAGATAACCCACAGAGGTAGATACTATTATTATTATTATTATTCCCATTTTACAAATGAAGACAGACAGTGACCGGCCCTGCATTAAGACTGGATTAAGAACTCAGCTCCAGGTCCAGAGCGCTATACATCACGCCACCTAGCTGCCAAGTGCTGTGAATCCTCAATTTCGGAGGTAGGGAGAAGGGGTGAACATTCCTGCACTCTTTACTCCTTTCCCTCTGCTTTCTGTTTCCTTGCTCTCACTGGGGAAAGCCGATATCTGAAAAGACAGCGGACTTGAAACATACAAGTTGAGCAGCTAGACTCTCGTCTAGGAATAGGTGGGACAACTTTGTTTCATGCCTCAGTTTCCCCTTTGCTAATTCAGAGAGGCTGAATGTGTGTTCTGCCAGCTAGACTCTCACCTTGGAGTAAATGAGACATCTTCGTTTCGTACCTCAGTTTCCCCTTTGCCCATTCAAAGAGGAATGTTGGTGTTTGGGGATGAACTGAGGGCACTCTCCTCTGCCCTAACACCTGTTCTCTTGTGCCACATTTGCTATGCAAAACCAGGATGAAGGGTCCTGTCCTTTCCTCACACACCCGCAGGTCTTCTCAGCTACTGAAGAGAATTCAAGAGCAGGGCACGTGTAGAACTCAGGGCACCCCTCCACGACCTTCACCCAACCGCCCGCAGGCACCGTGAAGTAAGATATGACTCACAAGACAACTGGTATGACTCAAGGATACTTGACTTCAGGTACCAGAATTTAGTTTTGTTTTTTTATTTTAATAACTGAATTTCGGTACAATTGATTTCCTTCGTAGCCTTATGTATTTGGTTTTGTGCATTTCACAACACTATTTAAAGTTCATAGTTTCTATTAGCCTGTCAAAGGGGGGGGATTCACGCTATGACAGAGGAAAAATTCTGAAGTTCTGTTCTAGATTGTGGCCGAGGTCCCGCGGAACCATGCAATGACGTTCGGAAAAGAGAATTGAGGGCGGGACCAGGTCGAGCTTCCGCTAGCGACCCGACTCAGTCTCCCCGCGCGTCACCAGCCTCTAAAACTACAACCCCCAGAAATCAAGTGAAGGTCGTCCAAGCTCATTCTTCGGATGTTTCCAATTGGTTCTCGGAGGCTGCGCTCGACCAATTAGACGCGAGCTCTTTGGCGGCAGCCAAAATGGCCGTGCTTCCTGGCTAGAGAAGTCACTTCCGGCGTGTGTAAGTCTGTCGTGACTGAGGTTCTTCAACGAAAAGCTCCGCAACTGGGACGAGGAGCTGGAGAAAAAGAGGAAGTCAGGGTGTTGAGGGCGTGGGGACTCCCTCCCTGGGGGGCTGCTTCTGACAGCCAGAGCCGGCTTCTGTCTGGTCAATCCCAGTCTCAGAGCTGCCTCACTCCGGGGGTGGGCTCTGGGCGAGAAGCGGGGAGAGCCGGTGGGGGCTCCCATCCCCGAAACTGGGCGAGCCCCGTCTCCCTGTCCCTGACCCGACCTCCCCTTAATCCCCACCGCCTCAGAGTAGAGCATGAAGGTGGTGAATCTCAAGCAGGCCATCCTGCAGGCGTGGAAGGAGCGATGGAGCGACTACCAGTGGGCTATCAACATGAAGAAGTTCTTCCCCAAGGGAGCCACCTGGGACATCCTCAACCTGGCAGGTCTGGAGGGAGGGAGAGGACGGCTGCCCGGAGGGGGGAAAGGAGGGGGCCCCGAATCAACCCGATTGCCTTTGTGTTCCCCTTGTAGAAGCCCTTCTGGAGCAGGCCATGATCGGACCGTCCCCCAACCCTCTCATTCTGTCGTACCTGAAGTATGCCATCAGCTCGCAGGTATGTTCCCTCCTCCTCGCCAGAACCAGCGGTGTCTTGTTCCATGCCCACCGAACATGAAGTCCTCTTGGAGCTGCTGACGATAGCTATAGAAAGGAAATTACTTGTGAAGTAGGGAACAACAATAGTATCAGAATGATCCGGTGAGGGCCTCTTTTAAAAGGAGGTTGAGCGAGAAACACAGGCAAGTGGGACAACTTTGTCCCCACGAACTGGCAGCACTTACGTTCTTTAAAAAACAAGCTGAGGTTAAGGAGATTTATGGTTCCATGTACAATCCTCCTTTCCTGTTCTTTGCCCATGTAAACATTCATGTTTATTGGTATTTGTCAAGTTGAGAATAACACAGTACTTAATAACGAAATGATACATGGTATTTTCAAATATAACATTTTATTTCGAAAGAGTGATGACTCCCTGGTCAGCACAGTATCGTGTGAGTTGCACAGAGCCGTTGTGTGCTGGGAGATAAGATTTAGACAGTTGCCATTATGGGAATAGAAATTAAGACTGGAGTACTTGGAATGGAACAAGACGCTACATAAAAAAGGATTTCCTGACCTCTCTATGGTTTTGTTCTGTTGATCTGGTTACAGGTATATTACAGGTTACCTCTTAATGAAACTCCCTTGAAAGAGTTGTGAACTTAAGGGCCTTGTTATTGTTCAGTCTAGTCCAACTCTTTGTGACCCCCTTTTGGATTTCCTTGGCAGAGGTAGATGAGTGCTTTGCCATTTCCTTCTCTAGCGCATCTTACAGATGAGGAAACTGAGGCAAATGGAGTTAAATGACTTGCCCAGAGTCACTCAGCTATTAAGTGTCTGAGACTGGATTTGAATTCAAGTCTTTTCAACTCCAGACCTGGCACTGTATCCACTCCACCAAATAGCTGATCCAGTAACTAAGGAATTAGTGAATTGTTATTCATTTGAAGGAAATGATAGCCATAGAATTTAGTAAAATTTAAGGATCCTTTCTTATCATCGAATCCTTGCCTCCATTACTGGCAAGAGTACCTGACTGTTATTATAGTTTGTATTATTCTTTAGTTTGTTAAGTAAACTTCTACAACAAGTTAATATCTAGCAAAGACCAGAACATTCCTTTTGATAGACCTAAATAAATCACAAGCAGCATGATATTCATTTTACAGAAATTGTTTACTAATTGGCTAATCATTACATTCTTGTATTTTACACTACATACATTGTGCTTGCTTATTGTATTTTAATTTTTTATATTTTTTGGTCTTCTACTGCAGGCCTGTTGTGATATCTTACTTAGGTGACCCTGGATTCCCGAGGGTTATGCCAGTGGAGGACTAACTCTAATAGGTCTTCCAAACTGAAGGGTTGTAATCTTCATTGGTGGGATACCCACAGCAACAAAATTACAATTCTTTAAATTATATTTTTCCACTATGTTTTTATGATCAGAAGATGATAATTTTAAAGAAGATACTATATTACATATATTAAGAGTAGTAGTAGCTGTTGTGTTTTATCAGTTACTTCCCTTTCTCAATATATAATTTTGAAAGATTCATTGGATTTTTAAGTGCATTCATTTAATAGAAATTTTCTCGGTTAGTAGACTTTCCTGGAATGAAAGTATTCCAAAGAATGTTTTTTTTTTTTTTGTCTTTTTGGAGGGGAGAAGCAGGGCAGTTGGGGTTAAGTGACTTGCCCAAGGTCACACAGGTAGTAAGAGTTAAGTGTCTGAGGCAGGATTTGAACTCAGGTCCTCCTGACTCCAGGGTCGATGCTCTATTCACTGACCCACCTAGCCGCCCCAGAGAACATATCTTTAAAGCAGATCAAGTTGTGCAATAAATAAGATACTAGTTTAGCAAACTTATCTCTGTTCCCTCATTGGTGAAAGGAGGGGCTTCAATCAGCTACCTTTAAAGTTCTTTTTGATTTTATGATTCCATTAATCATTTACTACAGAAAATGCTTTTCTTTTAGTCCTTCTCCAGGAAGGTCATTCTCTACGATTGAAGTTATATTTTTCTTTCAAGTACATCCTCGGCCAGTTGACCACTTCACATAATTGACAAATGAGTTAGAATATAAGCAGAGGACCTTAGAAGACTCATCATCTATTTCTTTAAGTTTTACCAATGGCACCCATTCATATTTTTGTGAAAGAAGGAATGAGTGAATGGCATGTTCCTACCACACATAGGATGAATTGGAGAATATTTCTTGGAAGAATAAGATTTTCAGGCTATGCCTTGTTCCTAAGCCTACCTCTTCTGATCAGAAGCGTTGACTTAACACTCCATTTGAGTTGGTATTTATTCTTCCCTAACTCAGTTCTATGCTATTTCTCTTTCCTATCTGCTTCTCTCCCTCAGATGGTGTCTTACTCGACAGTACTCACAGCCATCAGCAAGGTATATTATTTTTTTTTGCCTTTTGGAGGGCAGTTGGGGTGAAGTAACTTGGGTCCTCCTGACTCCAGGGCTGGCCCTTTACACACTGCACCACCTAGCCGCCCAACAAGTTATATTCTTAACCTCTTTTCCATTATAATCAGGTAAAGTGTGGGAGGAGTATAAGATAGAGGGCCTTAACAGCTTTTTGCTTTTACTGATCAGATAATCCTTGAGACATTGTTTTCACCTGCCAGAAGTACAGGGCACATTATGCTGTCAACTGGAACTGCCCACTAAATGAGAGTTTCTGATGCTGAAGGACTCTGGGTATAATTACTCATGAACCCAAAATAAGATAGAGGGCATTTGAGAAGTGGTACTTTGGTGCTCTTTTTGTACCATTCAGTTCAATAAAGACATTAACTGCCTGTGTGATAAGCACTGTGGAAATCATGAAAAAAGCCTCTGAGGTCAGCATTCTGCTGGGGTTGGCAGCAGGAAGTGATGTGTACAAAATTATGCATGATACAAGATAAGCAGTAAAGTGGGCAAAGGAGAGCTCAAAGTACCTTAGGAATGTTTAAGCAGAGAGGAGTAACGTGGGGTCATCAGGGAAGATATCCCAGAGACAGTGGTATCCAAGCTGAGTCTTGAAGAAAATTATGCAATTGGAAAAGTGGAGGTGAGGAGTGCAATCCCGGTCTGGGCAATGACTGAAAAAATTTTGTCTTAGAAGTGGGAGTTAGATTGACAAGGTCAGGAAACAACTAATAGTTGAGTTGATTAGAATAGAAGACATATAATGCAATATAAGGTAGGAACGGTATTGTAGAGGGCCTTAAATTTTGGGGTAAGGATATTGTACTTTGTTCTTTAACCAGTAGGGACCTAGGTGAAGAGTGAGGACGGAAATAAGCATTTATATTTGCCCACTATGTCCCAGGCACTGTGCCAAGTGCTTTCCAAATTTTACCTCATTTGATAATTGAACTACGGATGAGTTTTGAGGAGGAGAGTAACTGAGTCAGGCTTGTGCCATAGAGGTATTATTTTCACAGCTTTATGAAAGATGTATTTGAGAAAGGAGAGTATAGAAGAAAGACAACCAGTTAGGAAGCTATGACACTTATCCTTGTGAGAGCTGATAAGAGCCAGAACCAGTATGGTGGCAGTGTGAGGTAGAGGCACTGATGCATGGGAGAAATGTTATCCAATTAGAACCAGTAAAACTTGGCAGTTATTTGAAATTATGAGATAAAGGGAAAGGAAGATTTCGAAATGTAACTGCAAGACTTCATACCTGGATAATCAAGAAGATGGTGGTACCTTCAATTGAAATTGGGATGTTTGGAGGAAAAGTGCATTTAATTGGGAAGAGGATAAGTTGAGTTTTGGACATGTTGACTTTGAAGTGCCAGTGAGCCATCTGGGTCAAAATGTCCAGCAGGCAGTTGGCAATAGACGACTGTAGTTCAGGGGAAAGTTAGGGCAGGTCATATAAATTTGGAAGTCATCTGTATAGAGGTGATAATTGAACCCAACAGAGATCACCAGGAGAGAGTGGGTAGAGAGTCCCATGAACTGGAAGGAGATGGGTTGGCCTTGAACATCATTTTCTCTGTTGTTCCCACAGTTTGATGATTTTTCCCGTGACCTCTGTATCCAGGCCCTACTGGATATCATGGACATGTTCTGTGACCGGCTCAGGTAGTCACATGGATTCTCTTTCCCACAGGGAACATAGAGGTCGACTTTTTAATTTGGGAAATAAACTTGGCATGAGCTGAGAGTAGTTGGGTGGGCTACTTATACCTTCTTTCACTTTATTCTTGTTCTTGCACCCTGTGATTTTAGTTCCCAGAAGAAGAATACTAAAGGTCTCCAAGGCAGAGTATGGGAAGAAGTCATGTTGGGGCTGGTCAGAATTACTACAGGAGTTCTTAACTTGGGGCCATGAACTTTAAAAAAAAAATTTTTTTGGATATCTATATTTGACATAATTGGCTTCCATTATTATCCTGTGTAGTTTATTTTATGCATTTAAAAACTTTATTCTGACGGGGGTCCATGGGCTTTACCAGCCTTCTTCCTGTGTTGTCTAGGACAAATGAAAAAAGGTTAAGAACGGTTGTTGTAGTGAGTGGGGTAGGGAGGCCATGTGACTGGACTGGAAGGGAGACTCAAAGCCAGGTGGACTCTCTTCATTTTCCCACAGTTGTCATGGCAAGGCAGAGGAGTGCATAGGTCTGTGCCGTGCCCTCCTCAGTGCCCTTCATTGGCTGCTTCGATGCACAACTGCCTCAGCAGAGCGACTTCGGGAAGGCTTTGATTTGGGGGCCACAACAGGGGAGAAACAACTCACCATGTGTCTTCAGCAGCTTCAGAAGATCCTCAGCAGCACCAAGAATCGAGCCCTGCTACATATTGCCAAACTGGAGGAAGCCTGTATGTTGTCTTTGCCTCCTAATCCTCGTCCACCACCATTTCCATATTTAGTGTGTGATGTCAAAGGAGATAAGCAGGATGCCATTACCCTTCTCAGTGTTTTGTAAAGCTATCCCATTTCCTCTTCTTTTCTCTCCCTATAAACGCTGATCATGCTTTGGGAATTTTGACCACACCCTTCTCATCATACACTTATAGATTTAAGTGTTTGAAGGGTTCTTACAGGTTGTCTATCTAATCCAGCCTCATCCCACACCTTTCATCCTGTTTTCCCTATCAGTCAACCGGAGGTTTTTATTGAGTGACTGCAGCCTGCCTGGTAATGCACTCAGTGCTATCGAGGATACAAAGTAGGTAAAGATATACATACCCCTATAATCAAGGAGCTCTCTTATTCTTACTGGGGAGACAAGACAGTTCTATATACGAGAAGATTAATACAAAACAGCAAAGAGTAAGAACTTGCTTGATAACCCAGTCTTCATTATTTTATTAGTTTATCTTTTGGAAATAAATTAATCCTTGGCATGCATACTTTTCCCCAGTGTCCTTTTAAGTGTTCCTAATGGCGTGCTTTTCTGTGTCATGTGCTTATTTACTTACATTATCTTATATAATACTCAACCCTCTAGAGGCAGAAAAGAAAAACCTCAACTATGGCAGCAGACTGTGTCCCTGGAGATGAAAATATATATATAAGTGCCCAGATTTGAACTGACTAGATGCTAACTGTAGGGGCAGGCAGGCATGAGTTTTGGTTACTAGATAACACTAATTATGAAAACTTTCATGTTATCTATCTCTGAGAAAAGTTCAGAAAGATGGCTTCTATATAACCAGGTTAGGGTCTTAACTCGATCTCATAGCTTGTGTTTGGTTGTTTTTGTAACATTTGGAAGTCTCTTAGTTATATGGTTCTGTCCAGTATTTGACTTTCAGGAATTCCATGATGAATACCAATAACTTCATCAATCCATTCACATTTATGTAGTGTATTTAGGTTTGCAAAGTGCTTTTTCTCACAAAAGTGTGTGAATTATTTAGTGTAAGTATTATTGGCCTTGTTTTAGAGATGAGGCAGTTTTGACTCAGAGTTTCAGTGACTTGCCCAAATCACATCTAGGAAGTGTTAGAGTTCTCATGAAATTCAAAGATGCATCTCTTTTCCTAAGTCCAGTGATTTTTCTGCGCTACTCCTTTTTTTAAAAAACATAATTAAATATTAAGTGAAATGCAATAGAAGTTTAAAGAAGAATCAGAAAGATGAGTTTGGGCTGGAATAATTTCGGAAAGGATTTGATCAGAGACTTGAAGGATAAACAGGATTTGGGTAGTTAGAGAATGATATTCTGGAGAGAAGAGCAAATAGAAAGGCAGGGAGACTGTGAGGGAGAGTGAATGAGGAAAGCAGCTTGATTAGAATTGAGGATTCAAGTCCACCCTGTGGGTTGGCTCCAGAGGCAGAAATACTTTGTGGGACATCCTGCCTGTATCAGCTGCCATCAATTTTCAGCCATGTTTTCCTGCAGTTTTTGTTAATGTCATGCCTTAGCCTCAGGTCTAGCAGGTATATATACTTTGTAAAATTGTCCTATAAGTTAGGTGTCCAGTGGATAAAGTGTCAGGCCTCCATCAGGAAGACTCATCTTCCTGACTTCAAATCTGGCCTCAAACACTTACTAACTGTTTGACTCTGGACAAGTCATTTGCCTGAGGTTCCTCATATGTAAAATGAGCTGGAGAAGAAAATGACAGATCACTCCAGTATTTGCCAAAAAATCCCAGATGGGGTCAGGAAGAGTGGGACATGACTGAAATGACTGAACAACAACAAAGCTTCATCTCTGTTAATTTCGTTTTATAGATTTAGCCTAAATGTTTAACCTATTGAAATCTTTCTGGATCTTGACTGTGTTATACACAAATATATTTATTTTTAACATTAATTTTTTCAACTTTTTAGAGGGAATCAGGGTTAAGGTACTTACCCAGGGTCGCACAACTACTAAGTGTCTGAGGCCAGCTATGTACTCAAGTCCTCCTGATTCCAGGGCCTGTGTTATGCCCACTACCCTACCTCCTGCCTCTAATATTAATTAAAAAAAAAAAGTTTCAGTTCCAAATTTTCGCTCCTTTCTGTCCCTCTCCTACCCATGGTGAAGACCAGCAGTATGATACCAATTATACATATAAAGTCATGTAAAACATATATGTCTGTCAGCCTGTTTGCCAAAAAATAAAAAGCAAGAAACAAAGTAAAAAAGTATGCTTCAATCTGCACTCAGAATTCATTAGTTCTCTGGAGGTGGTTAGCATTTTTCATCAAGAGTCTTTTGGAATTGTCTTGGATCAAGGTCTTGACCAAAATAGCTAAGTCCTTCACGGTTGATCCATCATTACAATATTACTATTACTATGTACAATGTTCTTCTGCTTCTGCTCATTTAACTTTATATCAGTTCATATATATTTTCCCAGGTCTTTCTGAATTTATCCTGCTTGCCAGTTCTTACAGCACAATAGTTATTTCATGTCCATTGTATATCACAACGTGTTTAGCCATTTTCTAATCACAATTTGCAGTTTTTTGCTACCACCAAGTGCTACAAATATTTTTGTATATATAGTCCTGTTCCATTTGATCTTTTTTGGCATACAGAGCTAGTAGTCGTATCAGCACATAGTGGTATCAACTCTCATGATGCAGAGCACTTGGAAAACTTTCTAGGAATTTCAGCCACTGTGAAAGTACATGCTACCTCTCAGGTTCCTGGGTGCATACCCTAGTTGTTCTCTGAGAGTACCTAACATTGTGAGTTGTTTTTAAAAGAGGCCAGTGTTTCCCATTTCATCCTCTCTTCCTCCAACAGCCTCCTGGACAGCCATTGAGCAGTCACTGTTGAAGTTTGGGGAGGCCTTTGCCAGCCTCAGCAACTCCCATCTCCACACTCAAGCAGAAGAATGTGGAGCACTCATTAGAAGGTATCAGTCTTTTAAATTCTTTATCATAAGGGATGGCTGTTTGGGGGTGAGAGGGTAGATAGAGGAATACATTGGGAATTGTATGTGATGCCAAAACAAAAGGTATCAATAAAATGTTTGGGGGTTTTGTTGTTTGATTTTTTTAAAAAATAAAGGGATGTACCAGTCCATTGAGCCTGTTGGAAAAAGCAGAGTTTCATCAGTTGAAATGTCTTATAGAGATCTGAACTCTTTTCCTTGATCTGTGCTTTTCACTCTCTTGTCCAGACTTAGTCTGTTTTTCTTCCTTTCAGCATCCCCATCATGCTATCTATGCACTCAGAGCAGCTGCACAAGACTGGGTTCCCCACAGTGCATGCTGTGGTCCTCCTGGAGGGCACCATGAACCTGACAGGAGAGACGCAGCCATTGGTTGAACAGCTGATGATGGTGAAGAGGATGCAGGTGTGGGGACAGTGTGTGCTTTCATCCCTAGGGCAGCCCAACCAGCTAGAAATCAGATCATTGAGCTGCATTTGTTAGGCACTGGGAGAAGCCACCTCTGGACAGTTATTAAGGGCTCTAGGATCCTTATTTAATGGAATAGAGAGCTAATGGTGGAGCATCCCCAATCTAATACAGTTTAAGGTCACCCCTTAATCTCTTAGTTCTTAGAATCGACACTAGGGAAGGGTTCTTCCAATCTGGCCCTAGTCAGAAAGACTGACTTTGAAATCTTAGGACTGTTTGACTCTGAGCCAGTGGCTTTTAATTTCCTCACTTATAAGATTAAGTTATTAGAATTGATTAACTCCTGGGGTTGTTGTGAAGTAAGTGCTTTGGAAACTTTAAAACCCTAATATATTTATGATGGTATAATGACTAGAGGGCTGGCCTCCGAGTCAAGAAGATGTGGGTTTAAGGTTTCCTTGGAGCACATGCTGGCTCTGTGATCCAGGCCAAGTCATATCATCTCACGGGGCCCTTGACAACTTCCTTTGGCTGGGATTGTAGTGGTTGTGCTGAACTTTACTAGGAGAGGAAGGTTCCCCATCAGGAGTTCTTGTCTGGTGTCCCTCTACCCCAAATGTACATTATTGTTTTTGTTTTCCACTTCAGCGTATTCCTACCCCACTCTTTGTCCTTGAGATCTGGAAGGCTTGTTTTGTGGGTCTCATTGAATCTCCTGAGGGCACTGATGAGCTCAAGTGGACAGCCTTCACTTTCCTCAAGGTACTGGGGACAGGATTGGGAGCAAGAGGGTCACTTTATAACCCAAATGCTCTCCCTCTGCTATTAGCCTCTGCCAGGTTCCTCTTCCTTTTTCTTGAGCTTTAAATGAGTTAAATTGAGCTCCATGACTGACCCCTTTGCTCTACACCATTTGGATCCTAATTAGTTCAACAGTTGCTCCATTATATGGGGGTGGAAGCCAGATCACGGAGACACATGGGATTGCCCATAACTCTCCAGTGTCATGCTCACTGCTAGCTTCACTTCTGTGATTGTGTGTCCTAAGCAATGGTCCTCTGATGCTGGGAGCTGACCCAGCCCAGGATGTTTTGACACACACTGGACTCTCTTTCTTGTCTGGCACCTGTGACTTCATATCTATTGCTGGGACAGATGGTGTCAGTCTATGTGGGATAGGGCTTCTCTTCCTGGGCCAGGTGGAAGAAAGGGAAAGAAACTGATTCCCTGTGGCCTTTTTCTTCTTCCCCCTTCATCTTAGGTTCCTCAGGTTTTGGTGAAACTGAAGAAATACCCTCAGGGGGACAAGGTGAGTTGCCCCAGATTGGAGAGGGCTAATGGTCAGTATTATGGTACAAGATACTTTGTTAGGAGAGCCTCGGGAAGAGAGGGAACATTTATGGCCCAACAGGAAAACTGGATATCAGTGAGAAAGAAGGAAATTTGTGGTCATATGCCAAGTCTGGGCAACTGGGAATTCTTCAGGGAGCTGAATTGTTTGAATGTCCTTAGGTCAGGAACTTGTATTGAAAATATTTTGATAACTCAATATAATTGCTTTCCTTTGTAATCCTGTGTATTTTACTTGTTGTATTTGAAAGCCTCACCCCCAAGTAAACACACATGTGCAGACACACATAGCAACCTCATCATCATTTTACTACCAGAATAGGCAAGATGCCACTTCTCTTTCCATCATAACATTGGGCACACCCAGCCAGTTGGCCTGGGCCACAGGCCTAGCAAAATAACACCTGTGCCCAGCATTGCCATGTGTGACTAGAAATGGAAAAGGCGGCATGGAGCCCAGATTGGGGTTTCTGGCTCTTTGTAGGACTTCACTGAAGATGTCAATTGTGCCTTTGAGTTCCTGCTGAAGCTCACACCCTTGCTAGACAAGGCTGACCAGCGGTGCAAGTGAGTACTCCCGTGGCTGGCCTCTGCCTTGCTGATGTGCCCAAGAAAAGCCATTCTGTTTCTAGGGTCCCCCTCCTGTCTAGCTCTCCTCTCTCTAGACTTTTAGAATGCTACACATCAAGATGTCTCATCTCCTGATCCACTTCCCTTAGAATGCCTCCTTTCCTGGGAAAGAGTGGGAATGAAGAGACCTTGTCAGACAGAGTTCCCCAGGAGCTGGGTAGAGGTGCCCCAGGTAGGGCAGGCAAACCTGCATCTTGTCCACAGTATAGTGCTTCCTTGCTTCCCTTTCTCAAGCCCCCAGAGAAGCTTCTAGAAGTCTCAGCTTCTAGGATTGGATCAGGTTTGAAGAAGCCAGATTCCCTCTGCTCTAAAGGCTCCCGTCTGTGTCTGTTCAAACGTTATTCTCTCCACCTCTCCCTCTTCTGCCTCCTAGCTGTGACTGTATCAGCTTGCTACTCCAGGAGTGTAGTAAACAAGGACTGCTCTCTGAGGAGAACAAAGAGGGCCTGATGGACAAACGGTAAGTGTCTGTGTAGTTGGGCCAACCCTGGCTGCTTTTCCTTCCACTCCCTGTGCCTGTTGACTCAGATGGAGCCTCTTTGCCTTGTGCTTGAATTTGTGACTCTGACTGGGTTATTGAGTCCAAGGGATGGGTTAAATGCATGTGCTCTATGCTTGGGGTCTAGGCACTCATTTATTCTTTAGCCTCTCAGCCACCTCTGTACCTCAGGAGATCAGGAATTGACTTTGATTTCTTACTTCTCCCCGCTCTCATCCACTCCACAGCACAGCTGACCGAGAACTGGCCCCTTGGTTGAAATCAGCTGAAAATGCCAACATCCAGCCCAATCCAGGGCTGATTCTTCGAGCAGAGCCCACAGTCACTAACATTCTCAAGGTATGTCCTCACCTCAGTCCCTATTGAGGTCTCTTCTCCCTGAGCTTGTCTTCCTCCTGACAAAAGAAATTTAGTCTTTAGCTCCAGACTTCCTCTTCTCTGTTCTAAACAGTTACCATTATATCAGGGTGTTTTAAAGTACCAGGTTAATATCCCTTAAGAGCCCCTTACCCCATTCCATGTCTAGTGAACTGATCCCAGTCTGATCTGTCAGAAAACAAAACTTCAAAAGAACTTCCCGGAACAGAGGACAAAAAGATGAGAGAATGTTGATCAATGGGGATTGGAGAGGAAATTCTGTGGTCTAGATTGTAGCTTTGGGGGGTTACTGATAATTTCCGAGCAGAGCCCAGCTTCTTGTCCCATTCCTAGACAATGGATGCAGATCACTCCAAGTCCCCGGAAGGACTCTTGGGGGTTCTAGGCCACATGCTTTCTGGGAAGAGCCTGGATTTATTGTTAGCTGCTGCTGCTGCCACTGGAAAGCTCAAGTCCTTTGCCCGAAAATTCATTAAGTGAGTATCAGGATGCTTGCGCTCTGAAAGAGAACAAAGGTGGGAAGTAGGAAATAAAAGTGCAAAGTCTAGGGGAGACCAGGTGTTAATATCTGGGAAGTGGTGGCAGCTGGTAAATCCCTAGAAGTCCCAGAGGTCCTAAGGACAGAAAGTTGGAACCCCCAGAATAGGTGGTCTGGTTGCACTGGTCCCTTGGTCCCAGGATGCATACAAAGACCCGAGCAATGGATTGAATTGTTGGTTTTCCCTTTGGATTGTCCCTCTCCATTCCTATCTCAGTTTTCTCTCTGAGCAGAGTAGGGGAGAAGATAGAAGGGAGGAAGGCCAGTGGAAGTGTAGACATTTTGAATATTGGGCATAAGCAGTGAGCAGTCATTAACCAAATACAAGTTAGAAGAGGCTATATTGGTAAGAGCTTTGGACTAGGGAGTCAGGAGACCTGGAGAGCAAGAAAGTTTTGATTCTGCTGCTAAGGAGTTCTGTGACCTTGGGTGATTCACTTGACCCTTTTGAATGTAAATTTCTTTATTAAAATAGGGGGACTGGACTGACTGGTATTTAAGGACCTTTCCAGCTCATGGCATTTCATTATTTATAATTTCCTGTGAAATCATGTTCCCGCCGTCTCCAAGGGAAGGCAGTTCTTCAAGTGTGCTAGAATTAGTTTGCATTCAGTGGACCATCAGCTGGCCTTTGATGTTTTTAGAGATTGTGGTGATAAAACTGTATTTTAGTGTAATGTGATTTATAACCTCAGGGCTGGTGACTTACACTAGTTGAGAAGCACAAATTCCCCCCCCCGCCCCTTCTGTTTCTAGCTGTTCCTGTTGTCTCAGGCCCCTGTCTTCACCTAGCTCCCCTCTTTCCACAGATTGAATGAATTCACGAAGCACATTGGTAATGAAAATTGTAAGTAATCCTCCTGGCCCTCCGCCCTAGGATTCACACACACACACTCTCTCTCTCTCTCTCTCTCTCTCTCTCTCTCTCTCTCTCTCTCTTTGTCTGTCTCTCTCTTTCTCTTTGTCTATCTCTCTCTCTCTCTGTGTCTCTCAGACCACTCAGGCCCGAAGGGAGTGGTCTGTACCCTGTGATGGATGACTAATCAGGGTTGGTTAAGGACCCTGAAAAGGGCAAGTGAGGGCAGTCCAAGGATTCTTTTGAAATTGTGCCTGCCTGTCCTCTTTGTGACCCCAAGTCTCCTGGGAGGGGAGAGCAGAGGAGGGTCTCAGAACCTTTGTGGAGTGTCTGTATTTCAAGGGAGGAATGATGCTCAAAGTCAAACCCCAAGAAAAGGAGCCTGAGTCCCTGGTGATGGAGTAGCTCTCTTCCTGACCTTCCTTGACTTGAACCTTTCTTGCCCTCAGCCCTGGGCAAACAAGGCTTCTCCTCACTTCTGCATCTGTTCCCCACAGCCAAAGGAGCTTCAGTTCGTGCTCTGCTTTTTGACATCTCCTTCCTCATGTTGTGCCATGTGGCCCAAACCTATGGTTCAGAGGTCAGTGAGAGGTGAAGGGCAACCGGGAATAGCGTAGGGGATGACAAGGGCCTTGGTGACATGGAAAAGGGGAAGAAACCATTTGTGAAGAAACCAAAGAAACCTTCCTAGATCACCTGATCTGAGGAATCATGACACACTATGCTAGTGGTTGATGTTCATCAGGACAGCAATCTCTTCCTCTTTATGGACCCATGCAGTGCCTTTAGGAATCATATCCTCATTGGCCACAAGATGGCAGCACACATCTCATTTTCTTCTCATTTCCCTAGAACTACCCGTGTTTCCCCGATAATAAGACACTGTCTTATTAATTTTTTGGACAGAAAAACACCAGAGGGCTTATTTTCAGGGGAGGGCTTATTTTAATGAACATTGACAGCAATTTTAATAAACAGGTAAATGTGAACAAAAAAATTACCTTTATTCAATAAGCAAATCACTGGGGAAGAACAGGATGACGCGCTCACTGCTGCAGCTCTGATTGGATGCAGCTCGGAGCGCGGCGTGTGTTTCACGGGGG
Source organism: Petaurus breviceps papuanus (assembly GCF_028583685.1). Taxonomy (NCBI): domain Eukaryota; kingdom Metazoa; phylum Chordata; class Mammalia; order Diprotodontia; family Petauridae; genus Petaurus; species Petaurus breviceps. The sequence continues at coordinate 1,575,406 of NW_027187370.1, forward strand.
TGGGGGGGAATGGTGCATACAGTGGGTACCGTAATGTAGCGTGTAGCGCAGGGGATTACCTTCACTACAGTAGCAATCTCAATAGGGCTTATTTTCGGGGGAGGGCTTATTATCAGGGAAACACGGTACCTGGTCCTGGGGTGGGGTAGGAAATAAGGTCAGCCTTGGTAGAATAAAGGGTGGGACCTGTGGGTCAGAGGTGGAAGGGTTATGGTCTTCTAAAGGCTTCTGTTGTAATCTGTTGTTACTGTTTAAAGGGTACCTGGTGGGTAGATATTTTATCCTTCTACTTGAATTATTTATCCATCCAGGTCATTCTGTCAGAATCAAGCACTGTGGGTGAAGTGCCCTTCTTTGAGACCTGGATGCAAACGTGTATGCCAGAGGAGGGCAAGATCCTGAATCCGGACCATCCCTGCTTCCGGCCTGACTCTACCAATGTGGAATCCCTGGTAGCCCTGCTCAACAACACTTCTGAAATGAAGCTTGTGTAGGTGGCCTGGGAGGAAACAAGTGGGGGCACCAGTCAGGGTCTTTCTCCTTCAAGACCATGCTCTTGCTCCCATTTTGGTGACCTTCCTCCCTCTTCTTTCCAACAGGCAGATGAAGTGGCATGAGGCCTGTCTCAGCATCTCAGCTGCCATCTTGGAGATTCTGAATGCCTGGGAGAATGGAGTCCTGGCTTTTGAGTCCATCCAGGTAGCCATTTCCCTCTGTCCCAGTAATGCCCTTTGGTCACAGGATATGACATCCTTATTTCCCACCCATACCATTCTTCTGTCTTCCCCTAAAAAGCTAGGTGCCAGTCCTGGATATCCTTTAGCTCTTTGTGTTAGAGGGTCTCCCCATCTGTAGAATTTTAAGATCTGGGATCTCTCCTTCTGTAGCCATGGTCACTTCTGTGTTTCTAGGTCACTTCTTCCTATCCTTGCCAACCCTTAGTATCCCCGTGTGCACACTGGATTATGGTGGGTCCAGGACTCAACTTACTGATATCTGAGGCTTCCCATGGGCAGCAGTGACCAGGGAAAAGGTATAGGGCTGGGGTTGGTGTTGGGGTTGCTACCTGCAGCTAATGTGTTTCCCATCCCAGAAAATCACAGACAACATCAAGGGAAAGGTGTGCAGCCTGGCAGTGTGTGCCGTTGCTTGGCTTGTGGCCCATGTCCGTATGCTAGGCCTGGACGAGCGTGAGAAATCACTGCAGATGATTCGACAGCTGGTAGGGCCTCTCTGCAGTGAAAATACCCTGCAGTTCTACAGTGAGAGGTCTGTAATCTTCCCTGTCCCCTTCAAGCCTTTCCATGCACTTCTGCCTGTAGTGTCTTCAATTACCTTGATGGCTTTGGGGCTAAAAAAACCAATCATTTCTGTTGTGCTGCTAATTCTGCATACTTGTGGGAGGGAACACTTACCTGTGGATTAGAGAGGTCTTTTGCTTTCCTTTCCAGCCTTTGATCCATGGGTCATTTTCCCTTTCATGGACTGTTTGGGTCCTGGGGAACTCACCTCCTTTCAGTCATTCATTCAGTAAATACTTGTTGAGCACCTCTTAATGAGGAAAACAGTTGTTTTGAATGTCTTGTAAAGGGTACACATGGCAAGATTCAGCTGAAATATTTTCATCATCATTGTGGAGTCCATTCCATTATGAGAATTTCTGCTTCTCTCAGTGGAAAGTTGTCCATGATGTGAGAATTTTTTTTTATAAGCAATTGGGGTTAAGTAACTTGCTCAAGGTTACATGGCCAGTTATTTCTGGGTGTGGTGGTAAGTATCTGAGCCCAGATTCTATCCGAGTTCATCCCGACTCTGGGGCTGGTGCTCTTACTCACTGAGCCACCTGGCCGCCCCTATGATATAAGAATCTTTAGCTTGTACCTCTTCTCAAGGATTTCTCCTGCTAAAAATCTGGATGAAAAGGAGGAACTTTAATGTAGAGATTGAGAATCTGAGGCATATATAATGATAGTATTTTAAAGATGACTTATTGTTTTGGGAACAGCACCCATTTCAGATATAATGATTCTTATTTGAAGGCTCTTTATTCCTAAGAGAGTTCTGCCTGGACCTATTTTTGCCCAGGTGAGCCCAACCTCAGAATAGTCATAAAGGTGGTCTCTGCCTGCATTCTTGTTCCTGGAAAAATTCTTTGGTTTTGAATGGTGGCCAAGCCTAGACTAGAGCCTGAAGAATTCAAGACCCCTTTTTCTACCTTACCTCTAAGACACTTACTTCTCATAATGTGATGTGTGTTTATTTAGATGAAGGGTCTGGTAATCCCCTATGGTAGCGAGAGATATTTCCCATTTTGATGTAGGGTAGGTTCCTTTCCTAGGCTATTGCTGTCCAATGGAGTACTGCTAGGAGCTTCCTGTTGTTCATTTCCACTGAAGAATGTGGATTTGTTCATCTTGAGTTTTTTTATACTACAAGCCTCTGGAGAGCAAGAGTTGTTACACTTGGCCCTGGTGTTGTCTCCACTTCTTTGCAGGTACCACATATGTTCACATTTGCATTTTCCATGTCCACAGGGTGGTGATCATGAGCTCAATTCTGGAGCACATGTGTGCTGATGTTCTTCAGCAGACAGCTACACAGATCAAGTTCCCATCTACTGGCATGGATACAATGCCCTATTGGAACCTCCTGCCCCCCAAGAGACCTATCAAAGAGGTGCTGACGAGCATCTTTGCAGAGGTTCTGGAGAAGGGCTGGGTGGATAGCCGGTCCATCCATATTTTTGATGCCCTGCTGCACATGGGTGGTGTTTACTGGTTCTGCAACAACTTGGTCAAGGTGTGTATTGTGGGCTGGGAATAAGCCAGACAGCTCTGGGGAGGAGAGAAAGGCCTTGGTCTCAGTTACCTTTTAAGAAATCTTTATTGAACATCCAGTGTGTCCCAGCCAACCATCATTTTCACCTGTCTGATGTCCCATTGCTGTCATCTGATGACCACTAGGCCATTCTTCTGATAGTACAAATTGTTTTTTATCATTTGTTTATTGATGTCTTTGGTTTTTGAAATGAGCTCATTTCCAAACATTTCCTATTGTCTCCAGTCTTCTCTATTCAGTAGTGTTGTAACATAGGGCAGAAAACAAATCAGTGCAGTGGAATCAGGCAGTATTTGCAGCATTTAGCCCTCCACCTCTATGCTAAATAAAGTAATTGTCTTCCTTTCTGTGGCTACCAAAGGTGCTATTGTGAATATTTTGGTCTGTATGGATTATCTTTTGTAATGGTTATATTACATAGCTGACTGTGTTCCTTGCTGCCCTACCCTCTGCCCTCATTCTTGAAGATTTTGATATTCTTGTTAATGACATGTCAGACACCAGGGCCTCCCAGTTCATCAGTCTCAGTGTCCTTGATCACCATATACACTCAGTCACCAGCATCTTAGATCTCACCGTCATCCCAAATTGTTATACCTCCCCGAATTCTGAAATACATCTCTCTGGTCACATGCTTTTGCCTCTCCAGCTGCTAAACTCTTGCTAAACCTATTCCTGGTCCTTTCTTCCACTCTGAGTCCTCTGTCCTTCCCAGCGTTCCTCATTCTTCTGGGTTCAAGCAGAATAAATCCAGTGCCTTCCACATGATAGTCTTTCAAGTTCTCTGAGATGACTCTCATGTTCCCTAACTTCGAAATTAGCTCTTCTCTAAGAGGAATGTAAGCTTTGTAAGAGCAGAGATTGTTTCACTCTTTGTCTTTGTACCCTTACACCTTGCCTGGCTCATAGTAGGTCCTTACTACGTGCCTGTTGGTAGATTCACCAAGCTGAGTTCCTTTAACAGCCTTCTATGACATGAGCTCCTCATCATCCTGGTTGCCCTTCTCTGGATGTTCTTCTAATCATCAGCCTCATTCCTAAAATATGTTTCCAAGAACTGAATACGGTATCACAGCTGTGGTCAGAGCAGAACAGAATATAGTGCTGCTGTCTTCAGCTCCCTAGCCCTGTTCACCCTTGTCTGCCTTACTGTAGCCTAAAGTTGTTAGATTGCTTTTTGGATTCTCATATCATACTGTTAACGGACATTGAGGTAATAAGGTACCAAATCCCCCAGATCATTTTTATAGAAATTGCTGTTTAACCACATCACTGAAGTTCATTTCTTAAACCTAGTGTAAGAGTTTATATTTTTCCCTATTAATGTTACCTCATTAGGTTTACTCAAATCAGGATCCTATTAAGAGTTATCGGGACCCTTATTTTGTCCCCTGGTATGTTAGTGATCCTTCCTTAATTTATGTCATTATGAAATTGTTATTTATTTCATTATGAAGATCAGTGATCAAAATGTTAAAAGTCTCAGGGTGAAGGATAGATCCTTATCATTTTGGTGCAGAGCTTACCATAGGTCCTAGGAGTTGGAAGGGAATTCAGAGACCCTCAGGGCAAAACCATACCTGAATAAGAACCCACTTCCTGTCTCCAGCAAGGAGTCAGTCAGCCTTGAAGATTTTTAGTGAGGGGGAAAGAACTAATTCATTCTAAGTGTACAGCTAACCAATCATCCAGGACTATTCTGTGCATTGGTTCAGCCATTCCTCCTGTTGATATACACTTAACCATGATTATCCAGCCCATATCTCTCTATTTTATCCATAAGAAGAGCATGAGAGAATTTGTTACTTGTAAACGCAATATCTACAACTTTCCTCTTAAGTGGAGCTAATAATAGTACCTACTTCCCAGGTTGTTGTGAAGATAAAAATAAGTAGTATTTGTGAAACACCCTGTCTGGCACATGGATACGCCCTATATAAGTGCTTGTTATCATTCATCATCATCATCCACCAGTCTACTAATTTTACTAAAAAAGGAAATGTGCTTAGTCTTGCATGACTTGTTTTTGATGAATCCATGGTGTGACTATGACACCTGTTTTCTTTTCTAGATGTTCAATGCCCAATCAATAAACATTTATTAAATCTCAGGCAGGGTGGTAAGCTCTGGGGAACTTATGGGGAAGACATCATAGAAACAGATATGTACAGGCAAATTCTATATAGGATAAATAGGAAATAACAGGGAAGGCCCTATAACTAAGAGAAGCTTGCTGGAAAAGATGGGACTTCAGTTTGAACTTAAAAGGAATCCAGGGAAGTCAGTAGGTGGAGTTGAGGGGTAACATTCTAGGCATTTGTTCTTTTACGTTGCTGTAGTCATTGTATATATATTTTTTCCTCATTTAGCTTAGTGCACTTTGCATCAGGACATATAAATTTACGGTTCTCTGAATCCATATTCAATATTTCTGTGGCACATTCCAATACTTTCCATTGTATTTCTGTCACAATTTGTTTAGCCATTCCATATGTAATTGACATTTTTCAGGTTCAGTTTCTTTCTGCTTCTTTTCTACCACCAGAAAATGCTGCTATGAATGTTTTGGTATATATGGGACTGTCCTTTCTGTCTTTGATATTATTGGGATATGCCTGGAAGTGGAAATCAACATTTTTCTCCTATTTTTGGCATTATTCCAAATTACTTTTCAAAATATGTCACACCAATTCACAGCTCCACCAGCAATTTATTAGTATTTCTGCTTGTTGCGGCTCATGCTTCCATCATTATGTTTCCCTATTTTTTCATCTTTACCAGTTCTTAGGGTGTGAGTTGAAATCTCACATGAACCAAAACCTGTTTTGATTTCATGTCACCTTTCAGTGACCTGGGGCAGTCTTTCATGTGGTATTAACAATTTGCATTTTTCTTTTTTTGATAAATGCTCTGGCCGTTTATCCAATGGAATCTTATTAAATTGTATCAATTCCCTGACATAAATATTTGGGAGAAAGTATTTTTTCCCCTAATTTTCCCTATTTCTAACTTTTTCTTAATTTTTCTTATCTTAGCAATACTGCAAAAGCTTTTCCATTTCATCTGTATCTGTGTTTTAAAATCTAAGTTGGAGAGTGAGTTTCTGTAGCATTTTTACTATTCTCCTTAGAAAATTTCACTTTTTTTTCCTTTGTTGAAATTATTTGTTGGGCAGCTAGGTGGCGCAGTGAATAGAGCATCAGCCCTGGAGTCAGGAGGACCTAAGTTCAAAGCCGGCCTCAGGCACTTAACATAAAAACTAGCCATGTGACCTTGGGCAAGTCACTTAACCCCAATTGCCCTCCCCCCCCAAAAAAAGGCAAAAAAAAAGAAATTATTTCTTTATGGCTTGTATCCTTTAGAACTTCCCTCCCTCCTGGATTGACTCCCTTAGTAGAATTTAGGCCACAGGGTGCTACTTGTCCTTTGTCTGAATCCTTTTCAGTCAGCTTTCCCCCACTCTAGGAGTGAGTGATCATTCCCTATACTAAAGGTTTATATCATTTTCATCCGAGAGAACAAATTCTTTCCTATTAGTGAGATTAAATCCAGAATAGAATTTCCTCTCATTTTTTCCTCCACATGTTATATACAGTACTACTGTAGCTTTTCTTTTACTTCTCTTGATGTTTTTGAATATTGTGGTCTCCTAAAAGAATATTCCAGTTACACCATATCTCAGTAATTAACATCTGTAATGTCAAACTTATGTCTTATCAGTAGGTTCATGTGTCTTCCTCCCATACCCTTATTGTTTGTTTGATTTTCCTGTCTGTCACCCTTTTCTGACTTTACTTTTTCTCTTTGTAGTCTTAGCTCTAGAGTTAGGCAGATTAACATTGTACTGTCCTTGATCCTTGAATCTCTTATTTTCATATCCTCATGTTAATGAGCTGCCAGGGTTCAATCTGGTGCCACCCTGACCACCTTTATTTCCATCCTTATTCCTAAACACTTCTGAAGACAGTCATACATCCAGACCAGTGAAGCTCACTGCCAGTTATAGTTATCTAACTTTCACTGAGTCCTTAATATTTCATGGAAGTTTTGGTTTGTTTTTTTTTTAAAGATCTCTGATTGTCTCTCCAAACATGCTTCCTATAGTTGCTTTTGCTAACTTTCTGTCTTCTTAAGTCCCCAATACTGTTTTTCTCAGTAGGTGACTTTGTCTCCTATTACAGAGGAATTTGAGGCCATTCACTGTAAACTCCCTTATCTCTCTTTTATATACCTCAAGACATTTATACATTTTTACTTTTTGTCGGTAGTCTGAGAATATGATCTGGCCCTTCTTTTGAAGACTAACTCTTCTCTTTCTTCCTTCGATCCCCCCTATGTCATTTCACATCTTGCCCTATGTCATTTTTTCTTTCATTTTCACTCTCTCCTCTCCTAGTTCTTTCTTTTAACTTTTCCAGTCCCTACAGTAATCATTCATACTGTAGGTCTCTCCCTGTTGTCACTGCTAAATATTTAGAATCGAATCTGTTTACTGCTTGCCCCCATTTCCTTACCCCTGACTTCTCTGTCCTTTTCTTTCTGGTGTCCTACCCTCTTCCTCTACTGTAGTAATTCTTGCTTGGCCAGTAATTTCTTAATTGTGCAATCTAATGGCATTTTCTTAGCTTTCACCTTCTTTGACTTTTCTGTGACTTTAGAAACTCTTTGACCACCATTCCCTTATCAAAACTGTTTGTTCTGTTAGCATTTTGGTCACTACTATCCCCTCTTCTTACCTGGCTCACCTCTCTTCCATTTCCTTTACTGGTCCATTGTCTTTTTAGTGCCCTCTAAACTTGTGTGTCTCCTGAGGGCTCCATCCTCAGTCCTCTTTAGAGAATCACTCCCTGGGTGATCAGGTCAGCTATCATGGGTTCCATGATCGCTTCATGCAGACAACTCCTGAATCTGGAAATCTAATCTTGATCTTTTCCTTGAACTCCAGCCCTGTACCACCCACTGAGGGCTGGTGATGAGTACCTGGATGTCCTGTTGACACCTCAAATTGTACATGTTCAAAACTGAATTCATGGTGCTTAGAGACAAAAAAGAATTCATTAGGATATAAAAATGAAGAGAAACCACATTCAAAACTTTACCGCCCCCGCAGTTAAATCTCATCTTGTTAGGTTGATAAGAAGAAAACCCAAGTGAACTTATCTTAAACATCCCTTCTGTATCAGCAATGCCATATTCACAATGCCTATGGAGATTACAGATATGCTGATATAATTATCCATCACAAAATACGTCATGCTTGCCATATGGGGGAATAAACTAGAAAATTTATTAAGATACCAAAAGACTGAGTCCCAAAACCAGAAAGTGAAAGCCATCAGAGTAGTTATGACATTGGCACAGGTAGATAAAGTAGAAAGCACCCACATTTTTAAGCCTTTAAAACAGAACAGGCTACCTCAGGCAAAGGTCCTCCTCTCCCCACTCACAGCAACCACCCAGCATCCGGGAAGTGCGCTCCCAGCAGCTCCGGCCCCTGGCAGTCCTCAGCAGGAGTCCTTAGCAGAAATTCTGGCTAACTCAAAAAGGGCTTCGCGCTGCCGCTGCCTCTGCTGCTGCTGCCGCCGTCGCCACCAACACCAGCCACCGCAGGAACTCTAGTTTGGCTTCCGCTTTCTCTTGCTCCGCCCCTTCCTGCTACGTCAGCAAGTCCAATGGGGCATGGAAGATCTTTAAATCCCATAACCCTTACACCTTCCCCCTTGCCATGGGCCTCTCCTTTCTAAACTTCCCTGTTTCACTTGAGTACCACTCATCTTCTTGGTCACTCGGGTTCACAACCTTGGAAAAAATCATCTTTGACCCCTCCTTTTCCCTTACCTTCCACATCTATTCACTTGCCAAGTCCTGTTACTCCTCTCTACTGCCCCCACCCTAGTTCAGGCCTTTTCCTCTTCCCTGGACTCCTATAATAACAAGGCTTTCTCTGCTTCCAGTTCATCTTTTGCACAGCTGTAAGTGGAATCATGTCACTCCCTGATCCAAAAACCTTTAGTAGGTTGCTGTTGCCCCTTGAACTCGTCATTCTGGTGTCTAAAGTCTGTCTCCTTTGACTCTTTCCTGCCCTGTTTTTCTTGGTAGGTTCAGCCAAACAGGTCTCTCTATACCATCTTCTGAGTCTTTGCATTGACTCATCATCTCCTATTTTCTGGAACATTTCTACCCTTCAGGGCTCAGCTCAGGTGCTGAAACTTGTGTTTAACTGCCCTGGTCTCCCTTTCTGCTCTTGCCCACTTGCATCACTCTTAGGACTCTTTGCTTTCTCCCATCTTTAGGGCATTTTGATTTTCCCTTTGCCTCTTTTTCTGTGAGTCCCTTATAATGTATCTCTCAGCTCTTTAAAGTCAGGGGCTTTCCTTTTTTATCTTTGTATCCCTAGCACTTTGAATATAGTAGATGTTTTATAAATCTGTGTTGAACTTAATGTAATTAGCATAATTCAAGACTGGTAACTGCCAAGAAGATGTTGTGTAGAGTTGGGTAGTGTTAGTCTGGGAGGGATTCTTGGAGAGTCAGAAGTTGTAAAGGAGAAAGATGGAACTTGGTTGCAGAAGAAAAGGAAATGACATTTGAAGACCCAGAGTTAGGAAATGGCTGAGGTTGAGGGTCCTATGTTCCTATTTCTGTTTCCCTGTTTGTTCTAGGAACTGCTGAAGGAGACTCGAAAGGAGTATACCCTTCGAGCTGTGGAGCTGCTCTATTCCATCTTCTGCCTAGATATGCAGCAAGTCACCCTGATCCTGCTGGGCCACATCCTTCCTGGTCTTCTCACAGACTCTGCCAAGTGGCATAGCCTCATGGATCCCCCTGGCACAGCCCTTGCTAAGTAAGCTTCTCCCTTCTTTCTCCCCATTTCCTGTGACTTCAGAGCTATCTTGAAAGGAGAGCCTGTGAGCTCCATGTCACAGCAGAGGGGCTAAAGTGTGAATTCAGCCTCCTACAACCTATTCTTTGCTGTTGGTTTGGGTTTGCTTAAAAGATACAGAGATCAGGGCGGCCACGTAGCACAGCGAGTAAGAGCACTGTCGGGATGACTTGTGGATGGAATCCGGGATCAGACACTTAGCACCCACCCAGAAACACCTGCCCATGTAATCTTGAGCAAGTTACTTAACCCTGATTGCTTTAAAAAAAAAAAAAGATACAGAGATCCTTGCCTGTTTCCTCCTGACCTTCCTCTTCTCTCCTCCTTCCCCCCTCCTGACCCTTCCTCTTCTCTCCTCCTTCCCCCTTGGAATTATTTGCATAGGCTGGCAGTGTGGTGTGCCCTGAGTTCATACTCCTCTCACAAGGGGCAGGCATCTTCCCGACATAAGAAGAGACACCGTGAAGACATTGAGGTGAGTACTTACTAATAATCATAATACAAAATGATAGATAATAATAAGTGTAGCAAAAAACTGGTACCTGGACTCTCTAGGGTCTCCTGTAATTGTTAAAATTGAGTATAAAACTGAAGCACGGATTTAATCTTTCTCCTATTAGAGGTTCTTCTCATATGAAAGGGAGCAGCTGTTTTCCATCCCCTCATTCCTTCTTTTCAGGAGAGAAGGAAGAGGAAGACAGTAAGCAGAAGGATTTCTGAATTTGGAGGGTCAAAAGGCCTTTCATAGCAGGAGCCTCTTCCTGCCTCATAGCTGGGTTCTTTCTACTTTCCTGAAGTTGGAGGGCCCCTAATGGGGGTAGGAGTTGGGGAATGGGTTTATGGGTCGGTTTCATTGTCATGGAATTTAGCTTTTGAATGATATTAACCCTCTTGACTCCATTCCCTAGGACTACATCAGCCTCTTCCCCCTGGATGATACACAGCCATCAAAGTTGATGCGACTTCTGAGTTCCAATGAGGATGATGCCAATGTTCTCTCTAGCCCCAGTGAGTATTCGAGGTCGGCAGGCATCAGCAGGGGCTGGTAAGCCTATAAATAGATGCTCTCTAGCAAACTTTTTTTCCAGGTTCCTTTGAGGGAACTTTCTGTTTCCTTCAACAGATGTTCACGATTAATAGGATTAAAGTTGAATGGACCTTAAAGATGGGCTAATGCAAATTCCTAATTTTTCAGATGAGGAAATGGGCCCAGGTAATTTGTGACCTTGCTCATAATACACCAGGTAATCATTTAAGAAGAGTCTGTTAAGCAACTAACACTTAGCAGGCACTATGCTCAGTACTGAGATAGACCCTGCCATCATGGAGCTTCATTCTACTAGGGAAGTTTTCCATGGGTATGGATGAATAAATTCAAGATATAGGTCAAAATAGTCACATGACTTGAGAGTGGGAACACTAACAACTAGGGGATCAGGAAAGGCTTTTTGAAGAAAGTGGCCTTTGGGCTGAGTCTTAGAGGTGAGGAGGTCTTCCTTACTGAATTCCATTACTGAATTGGGGGTGGGGCATGGGGGAAGAAAGGTGGGGACCAGCCTGGCCAAAGGCCCAAAAGTGGGAGATGGAATGCTGTGTACAGGGAACAGTGGTCCAGCCATGGAGGGGCTGAAGTCTAGAGAAAAGGAAGGTGAACAATGTATAATCAGCTTGGGAACATAGACTGGAGCCATATTGGGAAGGGTTTGACTCATGGGTGAAAGGAATTTGTGTTTTAGCCTAAAGACAATGGGTAAGCACTGAAGCTTCTTGAGAAGGCAAGTGACATGGTAAAACCTGTGCTTTAGGAATATCTATTTGGCCACTATGTGGCAGATGGATGAGAGAAGGGAGAATCTGGAGGCTTTTACATCAATGCATATATGAAATTTGATGAGAACCTAGAGTTGGTGGCTGTGGTATGAGCAGAGATAAGAAGTGAGGCCTTTGAGATTTGTTGAAGTGGATTCAGTAAGATATTGAGAGTCAGTAAGAGTCAGGTGTTGAGGTTGACTCCTAGGTTCACAACCTGGTTCAGGCTGACAGTTCTTGGGGCTGCTGGGTGGGGACTGAGCCAGACTTCCCAGGCCCAGGAGGAGCACTGTGATTAGGGAAAAGAAGATGGGTTTGCTCTATAGCATAGTGTTGACCAAATTGTTCAGTGGAGGTTCCTGAATGGCCTGATGGCTCCAGTGTATACCATACCATGGTGGTGCTTTTCTGTGAATTCTTTGTCTGAGACCAGCTCATGACTCCTCTTTCTCCAAGGTCAGCAGTTTTTTTTTTTTTTAAGCAATGGGGGTTAAGTAACTTGCTCAAGGTTACACAGCCAGTTATTTCTGGGGGTGCTGCTGAGTATCTGAGCCCACATTTGATCCCCAGGTCATCCTGACACTGGAGCTGGTGCTCTTACTCGCTGTGCTACCTGGCTGCCCCACAAGGTCAGCAGTTTCATACTGTGCATTTCTCATCACCCCTTCCTGATGAATAGGTCTGCAGTCATTTCCCTTGGTCCCTTCTCAGATGTCTGGGGCAGAGAGTCATTCTTTCAGATGGTGTCCTCGCCTGTGTAACCATCTCCCTAATGAAGACCATCCCTTGGTGGTACTTTCCAGTCATTTCAATGTCAGGTGTTTTGGCAGTCACCTTTGTCATCTGGGCCTTTGTGACCAAGTTCACTCACTAACACAACAGATTTTTGCCTTTTTGCTGAAAGATAGGTTGGTGCTGGTGTGAAGGGCCTTGAATGGCAAGGTAAATGACCTTGCTCACTCTCGATAAGTTTTTCTTCATTTCTAACTGGCTCCAGCTAAGCACAGTGGTCTGCAAGGGAGCTCCCTTTGGCTTTCTCCCACCTTCCTCTTCCTTTTGGAAGGAGATGGTGGTGGCTTTAAAGGATTGAGAGCAGAGGAGTGGTATCACTAGACCTGTTCATAAAGGAGGTTAACTCAGCATTGATATGAGAGAAGATGTGGATGAGTTAGAAAGTGGAGCCAAAGGGTCTCTGAGGAACCCTGGGTTGGTAATGAGACTTTAAAAAAAAATTATGGACAAATCAAACATTAAATAAAGTGAACATTCTCCTGTGTGTATTTATGCATAAATGTATGTATGTGTATATGACATACACAGAGAAGGGGAGAGGATCGTACCTGAAGCTGCAGTTCTCTATTATGTAATGACAAGGAGATGCTGAATTGCTTTGGTCGTTAGGAATAGAGAAGAAAAAGTGAATGCTTGAGAGACTGGTGAGGTAGAAGTGGGAAGATGTGGTACCCGTTGGCAAATGACAAGTTGAAGAGAAACAAAGATAACCCTGAGGTTGTGAACACAAGAGCCTGGGTTGAAGGTGGCATGACAGAAAGAGGAGCAGATGTGAGGGAAGATAGGAGCCGTGGTTGGGTGGGGCACAGTGATTGGAGGTGATGATGCGTATCTAAAGAGAGCTGTTTTAGATACTGACAGTCGGAAATGCCTCTCTGAAGGTCTGGAGAGAGGAAGGGTAGAGGACAGACACTGGAGAGTCATGTGCATAGAGATACCAGTGCACTGCTAAGGCAAAGAATGGAGGAAGAAGAGGAGAGGCCCAGGGCAGTCTGGAACTTCCATTGGCACTTATGGCCCTGAGAGAGCTAGCAGAGGATACTTGTGGAGGAGATGGACAAGCCAGGAGGTGAGAAAACTGGGGCACTCGGCATAAGAGGACCTCATCAAGGAACCTAATAGCTGGCCATATGTATTTAAAGGACTGTGTGTGATGGAAGATGGCTCAGCCTTGTTCCCCCTGGCCCTGGAAGGCAGATCTGGGAGAAGTCTGTGGAAGGTACAAGAGGCAGATTTTGGTTTTGTATCAGCGCAATCCAAAAAGACTGGATGGAATGGGCAGGCTCCATAGGGAGTGAGTTCCCCATCAGTGGAGGTCTTTAAGCAGAGGCTAGATGATGTCTTGTTGGGGATGTTCTTGTTCAGGTACTCATTGCACTGGATGACCTCTGAGGTCTGTGATTGTGTGAAAGCAGAAGGAAAAGGAGTGAGTGGTGGGGAGGGAGGAGAGGCAGGAGAGTGTGGTGTCTGGAAGCAAGGGAGAAGGGGTGGTAATGGTGTCAGAGGGTCCTGAAGGAGCTTAAGGACTGAGAAAAGGCCACCTAGGAGGTCTTTGTTGACTGGAGAGAGTGTTGAGTAGAGCAGAAAGTAGGTTTCAGGACAGATGTCCCCAGAGGCGGTTGTTCTAGAGCCTTTGTAGTCCTGGGAGCAGTTTCCCAAGTTCTTGTAAGGAGCTGGGCACAGGGAAAGTGGCCAAATGGCCAGGGTTTGCCTGGTTCTGGTCCCTGAGCTATTTCTGTCTCTTGATCTAATATTCGTCCCTCCCTTTTCCCGCTGGCTGGCAGAGAGGCCAGTGTGGAAACTCCTTAATCTGAGGACTGAATTCCTTTCCTCCCACCTTGTGTCCATTCCTGTGAGCCCCGTTTGCTCAGCTTCTCCCTGAGCCCCATGGCCTGAGGCTCCTACAAGTGAGAGCTGGGAGCCCCAGGAGTTCACTCACCAGGCTCTGTAGCTTCAGTTTTTCTTCATCACACAGATTATCAGCACAACATAAATGTTAGTCACTACAGGTCTCTGTAGCCTCCTTCTCCCTTGTCCCCCTCCAGAACTTGACTCCAGAGGCTTCATTCCTCCCCTTACTCCATGATCTCTTCAGCCCTGATGTCCTTTGGGTGCCCCCTTCCTCCCCTCTTTATCCAGTCTTCCTTTGATTTCTTTATCTTCCCATTGTGCAACCTGGGGTGCCATTTCGTGATCTCCTCCTTGAGACCTCCTGTCAACACTCAGGAATTTTACCCCTCTGTGGGATTCCTTTTGGGCCAGGAACCTTTTTTTGGGGAGGTTCCCTTCTTCTCGGGTCTCTTCTGTTAGGGAAGGGGGTGTACCTTGACTTAGGGTCTTCCCTGGGACCTTTAAACAGAGTGGGGTTCATCTCACCAGTCAGCCAGGAAGGCAGTCTGGAGAGGCCTCGGGGTTTGAGGAGAGCTTCCCTTGGGGGAAGAGAGTTTTGAGCAAACAGGGTCTTCACCTCTGCCTCTTCCTCCCATTCTCTAGCTGACAGGTCCATGAGCAGTTCTCTCTCAGCCTCTCAGATGCACACAGTCAATATGAGAGACCCTTTGAACTGAGTCCTTGGTCCATCTCCCCTCTCTCCTCTTCCTGTTTTTACCTTTTAACCTTCTCTTCTGTCCCTGCCCTTCTTGTCATCCTTCCTGACCTCATCTGTTTTCCCCTCTCCTGATTTCTCCTTTCCTCCTGCTCTCTGCCTCCCCCTTCCCTGCTCTCCTGCTGCCTCTGGAGCTTCCTTTGCACTGTATGCTCCCTCAGCATCTCCAGATTTTCCTTCATCCTTTGTTCCTCTGACTCTCTGACTGATCCTCTTGCACCTCTTGTCTCTGCCTGTGCACAGCAAACCTGTTCCTGCTCATCTCCTCCATCTTGGGGGCCAGGACAGCAGGCCCTCACACCCAGTTTGTGCAGTGGTTCATGGAAGAGTGTGTAGACTGCCTGGATCAGGGCAGCCCAGGAAGCATCCTGCAGTTCATGCCTTTCACCACTGTAAGTTGTGAGGCCGAGTCCAGGCCTGGCAGGTGTTGGGGACCCTGTGCTGGGGCACTGTCTTCCATCCCACTGAGAGGAGAGTGCTGGCATCTCTGCCCTTTGGTGTTGGGGAGTGAATTTGGGAAGATGTGGGCAGTGTACTGGAGGATTATGCTCATGGAGGGAATAGGGCTGCTTTCTTTTGTGGTGTCTCATTGTTCCACTGCAGGGACGGGGCAATAATTACCTCTGTTTCTCTGTCAGGTGTCGGAATTGGTCAAGGTATCAGCCATGTCAAGCCCCAAGGTGGTTCTGGCCATCACGGACCTCAGTCTTCCCCTGGGCCTCCGGGTGGCTGCCAAAGCCATTGCTGCACTCTGAGAAAGTGGTAGAGGTGGGGGAGAGAGGGGGGTTTGAAGGGGTTTACATTTGAGGAATGAAGGAAACCTCAGAACAGCGAGAACAATAGGAGAGACTGAGCAACTGTGAGACCAAGGATCTCTCCTCTGTGATGACTGAATATTAATCAGGGAGGGCTTTCTGGAGAATGCCTGTGCTTCTCCTCTTAGCATCGTCTTTCTTATGTTCATGCTTTTTTGTATCTGGTTCCCTTCCCATTCATCCCTTTACAACGAATTTCTGTTTTTGTTTCCAATGCCTGCCTTGGGCATCGGTG
The DNA here is from genome assembly GCF_028583685.1 of Petaurus breviceps papuanus. NCBI lineage: Eukaryota > Metazoa > Chordata > Mammalia > Diprotodontia > Petauridae > Petaurus > Petaurus breviceps. Next base: position 1,591,383 of record NW_027187370.1, read on the forward strand.
CTTCATTGGGCCTCATTTGTCAGATGGATAAGATGCCATCCCTCAGGGATGGAGCGTGGCTCCTGCTCCTGTGAATGGATCATCCTTGTGTGTCTACTCCTGGCTCTGAAACAGCTTTCGCTTTGCCACCCTCTTTGAATCATCCAGGACCACTGTAGAAGGATAGTGACAATCCCTCCAGTCTGTTCTGCATTCTTACCTCCAGGCACAGAACAGAGTGAGGTATCCTGTCTTTGAATCTTGATGCAAACATTAGTTACCTGGGGAAAGATTCCCTGATTGTCTTCCCTCCTTGCCTCTGCCTCTTGGAATCCTTGACTTCTTTCAGAGCCCAGCTCAGGGGCCAACTTCTTTAACAAGACCTTTTCTGACTCTCCACCCCCACCCCAACCCTCTGCTATGGTTGTTATTCTTCATTCCCTTTTGGAATATCTTTGTATATTTTTATGTATATTCTGTACCCCTGCCCCCTCCATAAGCAGTAGAATGTAAGTCCTTTGAAAGCTGGGACTGTTTCCATTTTTATATTCCAGTGCTTGACACAGCATCTTATACAGTTTTTCATACCAGACCATAAGGAATTACTGGTAAGGAAATTCAGGGCTGGGTGGCACAGTGGATGATATAGTGTTAGACTTGGAGTCAGGAAGACCTGATTTCAAATCCTGCTTCAGATACTTCTTGGCTGTGACATCTTGGGCTAGTCACCCTCTCTCAGCCTCAGTTTCCTCATTTGTAAATGGAAATAATAATATACCTACCTCACAAGGTACTTTTGGGTATCAGATGGGATAATCTATGTAAAGGGCTTTTCCATTCTTAATCCACATGCCAGGTATTCAGTTTTCTGTCCTCATGAAGATTGGCACCTACTCTGCCAACCTATAAACTTAAGACTCTTTATAAAGAGAGTTACTTGGGGCATTAAGAGGTTAAATAACTAGCCCAGGGTCACAGAACTAGCCATTGTGTCAAAGGCAGGACTTTCTGCCTGAGGCTGGCTTTTCATCTCCTATACCATGTTGCCTCATACCTAGTAGGCTCTTAATCATTGTTTGCTGAATCATGTTGTATGACCATGGGGCAAGCCATGTGACTTCTCTGGGCCTCAGTTTCTTTATGTATAAAATTGGGATAATAAATACACGTGATACCTATTTTGCAGCATTATTTTTCGTTAAGGCCTTTATAAACCATACACCATTATAGACATGTAAGCTATTAATTTTTTTCCCTGACCAGTCTCTCAGTTTTTCTCCCAGAATACTATATTATGCCATGGTGTATATTTCTTCCCAGTATGGAATAGATGGTTTGAAAGTCCCTTTTATCTCTAGATTCCATGGTAACTTTCCCCATATTAAAGAATTGAAAACTGAGACCTAGAAAGAATAACTTACTTCTTTAATGACTTTTGTTATTATTTTATTGAGTTCTATGAAATATTGCTTTGATAGTTTGATTTGTATTGCATTCAAACTGTAAATTAACTTTAGGAGAATTATATTTGGCATAAGCTGGCCTTAAGTGTTGAATATTCTTCCATCTATTTATTTGGAGAGACAAAAGAGTTAGAAAAGAAAGATAATTGTTAGACACAGAGGCAGGCTGGGTAGGCGCAGCGCAGCCAGCAGACGCAGAGGCAAGCCCGGAAGGGGCCTGATCAACTCAGAGGGCAAGTCTTCCCACCAACCACAGGGTCCACTACCAGGCCTATCACCAAAGGGCTGGGCCTGGAAAGAGCAAGGTAAGAAGCAAATACAGGGGCCCCTGTCCTGGACAGCAAACATTCCTGGGGCTACCACTTCATAGCCCAGAAATTAAAAAAAAAAGCCCCTATCAGGACCTCCAAAGACCAGGATGACAGAGTGAACTGCACTTGCTCCAAATGGATCCTAGAGGAAGGGCATGGCTAGGATCCTGCCTCAAAATGGGTAGAAAGCAGACTACAAAGACAAAGACTCTGGTGTCCTACTATCCTCAGAGGGAGGAACCAAACTCAGAGGGAGATAATGTGGACTCCACACCCAAAGCTGAAACTTCTACAGGGAATGGGTCCCAAGCACAGAAGGCTCTCCTCTAGATGAGATCAAAAGGAACTTTGAAAACAAAATGAGACAGATAGAAGACAAAATGAATAATTCTCTCAAAACCAAAATAGCAGAATTAGAAAAACATTATAATGAGGAAAACATCTCTCTAAAAAGAAAAGTGATATGATATGGAAAAGGAGCTCCAAAAATTAACCAAGGAAAACGATTTGCTAAAAACTAGAATCAACCAAATGGAAACAAATAACTCTATGAGGAACCAAGAATTAAGCAAAGCAAAAAGAATGAAAAATTAGAAAAAGAGGTAAAATACCTCAAAGAAAAAATAACTGACCTGGAAAACAGATCCAGGAGAGAGAATCTGAGAAGCATAGGCCTACCAGAAAATTATGATGAAAAAATGAGCCTGGACAACATCCTCCAAGAGCTTGTTAAGGAAAACTGCCTTGAGATACCAGAACCTGAGGGTAAAATAGAAATCGAGAGAATCCACTGGATACCTGCTGAAAGAGATCCCAAACTGAAAAGTCCTCGAAATGTTGTGGCCAAACTCCAGATCTACCAGATAAAAGAGAAAATACTTCAAGCGGCCAGAAAGAAACAATTCAAATATCAAGGGTCCACAGTGAGGATTGCACAGGATTTGGCAGCCTCTACACTAAAAGATCAGAGGCAGTGGAATGCAATTTTCTGGAAGGCAAAAGAGCTCGGGTTACAACCAAGGATCACCTACCCAGCGAGACTGTGCATATTCTTCCAGTCAAAGAGATGGTTGTTCATCTATATAACAGAGTTCCAGACCTTCCTGATAAAAAAGCCAAAACTCAATGGAAAATTCAACCTCCAATTATGAGATACAACAGTGACTTAGAAAGGTAAACAAGGAAAACACACATACCCTGCTATTTGATAAGAGCAAACTGGTTATAGACAAGTAGAGGGTATGAGTATAAAATACACAAAATGACGATTTGAAAAAATCTTATTAAGGGCTACAAAGGGACTGCAATGGAAGAAAGGGAATGGATGAAGTGGAAAAGGGTAAATTATGCCACACATAGAGGCATAAAAACTGTATAGCAGAGGAAAAAAAGGGAGGGAATTGGGAAGCATATGAACTTTTCCCTCATTGGTTCTGGTACAAGGAGGGAACAACAACCAGTTAAGCATAGGACTCTATGGAGAAGAAACACAAAAAGTATCATTTTAGAGGGAAAGGGGAGGGAGAGGAGCTTCGCATGAGATTTGTTCCTGTCACTCTTGGTGTGAAGGAGAAATAACATACTTCATTACGTATAAAAATATCCTACAGGCAGTAGGAGGGGGAAAGGGGGGTGGGAGTGGTTTGTAGGGAGGGAAAAAGGAGAAACGGGAGGAAAAGGGAGGGGGGCTGATAAGGGAACACTGAAGGAGGCAGTGGTCAAAAGGAAAACTTAAGGGTGGGGAAGGGAGGGAAAATATGAACATTAACGGGCGGGAATAGGAGGGAAAGAAACATAATCATAACTGTAAATGTGAATGGAATGAACTCTCCCATAAAATGGAGACGGATAGCAGAATGGATTACAAATCATAATCCTACAATATGCTGTTACAAGAAACACATCTGAAACAGAGGGATACACACAAGGTAAAGGTAAAAGGTTGGAGTAAAATATATCATGCCTCAGCTAAAGTAAAAAAAGCAGAGATAGCAATCCTTATCTAAAATAAAGCAAAAGCAAAAATTGACCTTAAAAGAGATAAGGAAGGAAACTATATCCTGTTAAAAGGCACCATCAAGAATGAAGCAATATCATTAACATATATGCACCAAGTGGTGTAGCATCCACATTCCTAGAGGAGAAGATAAGGGAATTAGAGGAAGAAATAGACAGCAAAACTATACTAGTGGGAGACCTTAATCTCCCTCTCTCTGAACTTGATAAATCCAACCTCAAAATAAGAAAGAAGGTGAACAGGATTTTAGAGAGGGTAGGTATGATAGATCTCTGGAGAAAACTGAATGGGGATAAAAAGGAATATACCTTCTCAGCGGTTCATGGCACATACTCAAAAATTGACCACATTCTAGGGCATAAAAACCTCACAATTCTATGCAGTAGGGCAGAAATATTAAATGCATCCTCAGATCATTATGCAATAAAAATTACATGCAATAAAGGGCCAGGGAAAGACAAGACTGAAAACTAATTGGAAATTAAACAATTTAATCCTAAAGAATGAGTGGGTCAAACAAGAAATCATAGAAACAATCAGTAATTTCATTCAAGAGAATGATAATGAAACAACATACAAAAATTTGTGGGATACATTAAAGGCAGTTCTTAGGGGAAGTTTTATATCCCTGAGTGCATACATGATTAAATTAGAGAAAAGGGAGCTCAATGAATTGGGCATGCAATTAAAAAACCTAGAAAAAGAACAAATTCCAAATCCCCAATTAAATACTAAATCAGAAATATTGAAAACCAAAGGAGAGATTAATAAAATTGAAATTAAGAAAACTATTGAATTAATAAAACCAAGAGCTGGTTTTATGAAAAAACCAACAAAATTGATAGACCCTTAGTCAATATGATAAAAAAAAAAAGAAAACCAAATTATGAGTATCAAAGATGAAAAGGCTGAATCTACCTCCAATGAAGAGAAAATCAAAACAATAATTAGGAATTATTTTTCCCAATTGTATGTACATAAATTTGACAATCTTAGGGAAATGGGTGAATACTTACAAACATACAAGTTGCCCAGATTAACTGAAGAGGAAGTAAATTACTTAAATAATCCCATCTCAGAAAAAGAAATTGAACAAGCCATCAGTTAACTCCCTAGGAAAAAATCTCCAGGGCCAGACAGATTCACTAGTGAATTCTATCAAACATTTAAAGAACAATTGATTCCAATACTCTACAAACTATTTGGGAAAATTAGTGAAGAAGGAGTCCTACCAAATTCTTTTTATGACACAAATATGGTACTGATACCTAAATCAGGAAGAGATAAAACAGAGAAAGAAAATTGTAGACCAATCTCCCTCATGAATATAGATGCAAAAATTCTAAATAAAATACTAGCAAAAAGACTACAGTAACTTATATCAAGAATAATACACTTTGATCAGGTAGGATTTATTCCAGGAATGCAAGGATGGTTTAATATTAGGAAAACCATCAGTATAATTGATCATATCGACAATAAAACTAGCAGAAATCACATGATCATCTCAATAGATGCAGAAAAGGCTTTTGACAAAATACAACATCCATTCCTATTAAAAACATTAAAAAGTATAGGAATAAATGGAGCCTTCCTTAAAATAATAGGTAGCATCTATTTAAAGCCATCAGCAAGTATTATATGTAATGGGGAGAAGGTAGAAGCATTTCCCATAAGATCAGGGGTGAAACAAGGGTGTCCATTATCACCCCTCTTATTCTATCTGGTCCTAGAAATGTTAACAGTAGCAATTAGAGAAGAAAAAGAAATCAAAAGAATCAAGTTAGGCAAAGAAGAGACCAAGCTATCACTCTTTGCAGATGATATGATGATATACTTAGAGAATCCTAGAGAATCAAGTAAAAAACTACTTGAGACAATAAATAAATTTGGCAAAGTTGCAGGATATAAAATAAACCCACATAAATCCTCGGCATTCCTATATATTTCCAATGAAATTCAACAGCAAGAGATAGAGAAATCCCATTTAAAGTTACTGTAGACATTATAAAATATTTGGACATCTACCTGCCAAAACAAACCCAGGACTTATATGACCATAACTACGAAATACTTTTCACACAAATAAAGTCAGATCTAACTAATTGGAAAAATATCAATTGCTTGTGGCTGGGTCGAGCTAATATAATAAAAATGACAATTTTACCTAAATTAAATTATATATTTAGTGCCATACCAATTAATTTACCAAAAAATTACTTTATAGAGCTATAAAAAATAGTAACAAAATTCATTTGGAAGAATAAATGGTCCAGAATATCAAGGGAATTAATGAAAAGAAATGCTAGGGAAGGTGGACTAGCTATACCAGATTTCAATCTGTATTATAAAGCAGCAGTCATCAAAACTACTTGGTACTGGCTGAGGAATAGAGGAGTGGATCAATGGGATAGATCAGGTGCATGAGATTCAGAAGTCAAAGACTATAGTAATCTATTGTTTGATAAACCCCCAGACCCTGGTTTTTGGGATAAGAACTCACTATTTAACAAAAACTGCTGGGAAAACTGGAATATAGTGTGCCAGAAACTGGGCATAGACCATTATCTAACACCATATACTAAAATCAAGTCTAAATGGGTGCATGATCTAGGTATAAAGGTTAATACTGTAAGCAGTCTGAACAGTGTTTGGTAAGTGGGAAACACATTTTGCTTAGGAAAAACTCCCTTTTTGTTAAAGGCTGCTGGGAAATGAGTCTGGCAAAAATGATACTAAGACCAGTGTCTTAGGTCATATCCCACACTAAATTCAAGATGGGTGCATGACATTTATCATAGGAAATATCCTATCCTAAAAATATAAAAAAATTAGAAGATGAGCATGTCACAAGTGCAGGTGGGCAGTGTATTCATAATGAAACACATAATAAAGACAATTAGAAAAGATAAAATAGATAACTTCGTGAGCCTGAAGAATTTCTGCCAAACAAAATTATTGCATCTAGAATAAGAATGGAAGCAATCGAATAAGACAAAAAATTTTGTATCAGCTTTCTCATATAAGGCTTTCATTTCCAGGACATGTACAACAACCCTCTTGTGTATATGTGTATTTGTATATTTTAGTTATACTAAATACCTTTCCCCAATATATGTGATTAAAGAATGTGAACAAACAGTTCTCAAAAGAACTGTAAATTATTATCATATGAAAGAATGCTTTGAATCAATAATAATAAGAAAAATAGAAATCAAAATTACCCAGAGGTTTCACCTCATCCTTCAAATTGGCAAAGATAAGAATAGTCAGCTAAGAGAGCTTGTGGGAAGCTAGACACACTAGGTCATTGTTAGTGGAACTGCTAATCAGGACAATCATTTTGGAAAGCAGTTTAGAATTATGCAAATAAAGTGACTGAAATGTCCATGACCATTTGACTTAGGAGATCCCAGTACTAGGCTTATATCCCGAGGAGGTCATTGATAAGGAAATAGTCTCCCACGTGTACCAAAATATTTGTAGCAGCACTTTTTGTGGTAGCAAAGAACTGATGACAGTAGTGTGAATGCTTATCAATTGGAGAATAGTAAAACAAATTGTTTCCTGTGATTTACCCTGCTGGAATGAATATAGAGAAGCATTGAAAGAGTCACAAGTTCTGATACAGACAGAAGCAGAGCCAAGAAAAAAATAGGTGCCATGATGACCGCTACAATGAAAATGGAGGGAACAAGCATGAAACAACTGAAAGTAAATGCTGCAGAATTACAGAGAACAAGAGATGAGAGGACAGACTATACCCAATTCCTGCCACCCCCCCCCCACCTTGTTGTAGGAGGTCTTTGGGTATAGCACATTGTATGTATTTTCTTCTTTTTAAAAAAAAAAAATTCCAGTTGTGTTTTATTATGCCATTCTCTTTATTTGCTTAATCTGTCTCAATCCAATACCTTTTCCATTGGAAAGTAACACATATATTTTCAGACATTTTTTTATGTATAGATGAGTTTATCTAGTTTTTTTTTAATTAAAAATATTTGTTATATATTTGTTACATAGAGTGACTTTCTGGGAGCGGGAAAGGTACTGAGAAATTTGGTGATACAAAAAAAGAAAAATATTTATTGATTATTTTTTTTAAGCCTTGCTTAAAGTGACAGAGCTCTTTAGGATTAGTGAATCCCTGATCACTTTTTTTCACTAGGCCATCCCTAGACCATACCCAGTAGGAAATGTTGAAAATGTTGAGCAGCTATTGAAAGCCCCTCCAATTCCCCCAGGTCCTCATTAGTAAGACCCAGCTTCAGAGGGAAAGACAGAGACACACAGACAGACACGGAGCTGGGACTTTGCATCTCTTGATATTATATCCCTTTACACTTTGAAAAGCAGGAGAGGCAATTGGACCTATGCCTAGGGGAAACTATCGAGTGTGGCTGAAGTCAGATTTGAGCTCGGATCCTCCTGATTCCAGGGCGAGTGGTGTATCCACTTCACCACCTAGCTGCCCCTATGAAGGGGCAAAAAAGCCAAAAAGAGTATATATATTTGATCTTGGGGCCAAAGAGACCCCATTCTCCTATTCAGTAAACTCCAGTGGTGCCATTTTACCTCAGGCCATTTTCACTGGCTCTCCAAAATGCTCTTTTTTCCCCCTTTCTCTCCCATTTCACCCCTACCTCAGTTTTCTTGGCTTCCTTCAAGTCTCAGCTTTTGAAAGAAGCCTTTCCAAATCCTCCTTAATCTGAGTGACTTCTCCCTGAGATTATCCCAAATTTGTCCTGTATTTATCTTATTTGTGTAGAGTGATTTGCATGGTATTCCCCACCTCCCCATTAGATTTTGTGCTCTTCCCCTCCCTTATTCATCTCCATTATTGTACATAGTAGAAACTTAATAAATACTTTTTAAAAGTGATTTGCTGTGGGTCCAGCAAACTCCCTCAGACTCTACTTTATAGCTTGGCAGATCCTGGGAATTGGGGAAAAGGAAATGGGGAGCAAGGGAAACTGAGGCACAGCTGATGAAATTAGGAATACAGCTATTTCTACCAGGAATCTTTGTTTAAAAAAAAAAAGAAATTGGTTATTGGATTATAGGGGATCGAAGAAGGAGGTATTTGATGAGAATGTGGTAAGAGTAGAAATGGGTTTAGAGAGTAGAGATTCAAAAAGAGAAAAAGGTATTAGGGGAATGAGCATGGGAAAAAAAACTAAATGAAAAAGAGCTCAGCATAGGACTGGTAAAAGAGCTGACTTTAAAAAGACTGGAGGGAGGTAGAAAGGCAACAACAGTGAGTCTGCTCTAAGGCGTGTGTTCTGATTCTGACTTTCAGTGCTCTGGACAGTCTCATTTCCTTTTGGACCCAGGGAAAGGGAGCTTTGTAGAGAAGAGGGACACCAGATGTTAGAGACAGTTTTGAAGGCAGAGGGAAAGGGTGCTGAAGTGCTGCACTTTTCCCACTTCCTTCTCCCTTTTTTCTGGTTCCTTACAGCTATACTCTTCCCCTGGGAATAAGTGGGCCTGCTCCATTTCCTGCCTCAGTTTGCCCTTTGCTCATTCAAAGAGGCTAAACTTGTGGTATTTGGCAGACCCTTAAGTGTAGCATGTCTAGGACATAATGAGATTGGCCAGCTAGATTCCTCTTAGATTAAACGATATGAATATGTATGTGTGTATATAGCATATACATATAATGCATGTGTGTATGTACCGTATACAAATGTATATACCCATACACACACATACACCTACATATACATACTTTATTTTTCCCTTTGCTACCTCCTCCGCGCTTCTTTATTCCTCGACTATAGAAAACAATTCACTCAAAGCAGGGAAGGAGGTGCAGAATTCGGTGCGCTCCCTATGCACTACCGTCATCCTACCCTTAGCAGACACGATCTCATAGAGACGATCAGGTATGATGTCACCTAACTAATCTGCTGGAATTCAGAGTTTCTTAATCTGGAATAGTATTAACCAATTAAAAATTTAATATATTTTAGTAGAATTGGTTTCCATTGTAATCCTTTCTAATTTATTTTATGCATTTAAAAACATTATTCTTAGAAGAGTTTAATAGGCTCCACCAGGCTACGAGAAGGGTTCCCAAAACGAGAAAGTTTCAGAACCGCAGCTCTAGAACAGGATGAAAACTTTGGAAGACAACTTTGCAAGACCTGCCGAGTCCTGCAGTGACGTCAGCGTCCTAGGAAAGGAGAAGTAGGGGCGGGGCCAATGCAAAATCCACTGGCTTGTTACTAGGATCTAAAACTGCAATTCCCAGAAATCAAGCTAGGGTCGACCAAACTCATCCTTCCTATGTTTCCATTGGCTCTCGATGGCCACGCCCGACCAATCAGATAGGACCTCTTTGGCCGTGCTTCCTGACTAGGGAAGTCGCTTCCGGCGTGTGTGAGTGCTGTGGCTGAGGTTCTTCAAGGAAAGATGCGGCGATTGCGGGGTGGGTTTGGAGAAAAAGGGGCAGTCGGGGTGGCGAGAACGTGGGGCGGGAGGAGGGGAGCGGACCCTTGCACTGAGGGGCTGCTGCTGACAGCTAGAGCCGGCTTAACAACCTCAGAGTTGCCCTTTTCCGCGGCATTCCGATAGGGGTTCCTGCCCTCGAAACCAGGCCAGCCTCGTCTCCGGACCCTGACCCGGCTCCACCTTATTTCCAAAGCCACGGTCCTTCAGACGTGGAAGGAGCCATCAACATGAAGAAATTCTTCCCTAAGCCACCTGGGACATCCTCGTTCTGGAAGGTCGGGAGGGAGGGAGAGAACGGCTGTGTGCAGCGGGGAAGGAGGCTCAGGCCATGATCGGACCGACCCCAACCTTCTCATGAAGTATGCCATCAACTCCCAGGTGTGCTCTCCACTATGAGATTGAGTCTGGTTCCAAGGCCACCAAACTTTGGAGCTGCTAGGGATGGGTATGGAAGGAGAGTCATGTAGTTTCAGCTCTGTCCGGCTCTCTGTGACGCCATTTGGGGTTTTCTTGGCAAAGAGATACTGTCTTTGAACTCGGGTTCTCCAGACTGCAGGGCGCTGTCCACTTTGCAGTGTTAAGTAAGGAACAACAGTATCAGAACTTTCCAGGAAGGGCTAGAGAGCATTGAGAGAAGCATAGGCAAAAGTGGGACCGCTTTGGAACTAATGGGCTTGAAGTCATGATGTACTTAAAGCAAACAAGAAACATTTATTAAGAGCTTCTTATTTTTTTTGTAATTTTAAATTTAAATGCAAAATGAGGGGGGAAAACATTGCCATGTACACAGCAGGCCATATGAGAGGATTCAATATCAATACATTTCTATTTTAAGAAAACCTACATAATAAATGCTACACATTCTTTTCAAAGCTGTCCAGCTTTCTTCCTTGGTGGTTTTCTTTTGTTCTCTGATGTGCACTTTTTGCATTATTTTTCCCCCTCCTTTCCCCCAGCACCCTAAAGAAGTCTACAATTGAGCGTGGATACATGTGCATATACAGAGATATCTATAAATATACACACATATACACTTATACTCATAAGACTGTACTATGCTTATTTCCTCTTGTCATCCATTTCTCTGAAGGTGGATAGCATCTTCCACCATTTCTTTACCAAGTATATGAAGTGAAAGATGAGGCACAACAGCATTACACTTTTTAGTGGGCTGCAAAACTATGATGTTTTCCAAGAGTACCTAGTTTTGTGAGTTGTTGCCTTAAAGCATACAGTAAAGAGGCCACTGTTTCCCACCTCCTCCAGGCTTTACAGCAGCCTCCAGGACAGCCATTGAGTAGTCACTGTTGAAACCTGGGGAGACCTTAGCCAGTCTCAGCAACTGCCATCCACAAGGTCAAACAGTTGTGTGGAGCTCTTTAAAGTGCTCGTTAGAAAATTGTTCAGTTCAGTCATGTCTGGCTCTTCCTGACGCCGTGGACCATAATGTCCTTGGGGTTTACTTGACAAACATCCTGGAGTAGTATGCCGTTTTTTTTACATCATATACATTTCCCAGTGTATTTTTCTACCCACCCCTCTAACCCCCAAAGAGCCATTCCTTTTGATAAAGAAGTTAAATACTAGTACTTTCCAATCCACTGAAAAAGGAAAAGGTATCAAAAAAAAGTTTGTTTTTTAAAAAGGGAATATGAGCCCATTGAAGGGAAAAAAGTTCCATCTGTCCAAATGCCTCCTATAGGTCAGAACTCTTTTCTTTGATCTCTGCTTTTTACTCTTTTGGCCAAACTTGGTCTGTTTGTCTTCCTTTCAGCATGCCTGTCATGCTATCTGTGCATGCAGGGCAGCTGCACAAGACCGGGTTCTCAATAGTGCATGCTGTGGTCCTCCTGGAGGGCACCATGAACCTGACAGGAGAGAAGCAGCTATTGGTTGAACATCTCAGCTGATGATGAGAAAGAGGATGCAGGTGTGGGGATAGTGTGTGCCTTCATCCCTAGGGCAGCCAAGCCAGCTAGAAATCAGATCATTGAGCTGCATTTGTTGGGCAGTGGGAGAAGAAGCCTCTGGACAGTTACTGATAGGTCCTAGAACCCTTATTTAATGGAGGAGAGAGCTAATGATGGAGGACCCACATTCTAATGCAGTTTGAGGTCCCCCTTTATCTTTTAGTTCTTAGGATGGAGATTAGGGAAGGGCTCTTTCATCCTGGCATGACCTTTACTGTTGGCATGAACTCCTTCCCAAATTCCCAGAGCCCTTTTATCACTATTGGAAGGGATGGGCACAAGGGCTACCTTAGGAAACTCAAGTGATCTCTTCACTGCTCTTAGCCAGTTTTCCAGGTTTTCAGATCCAACTTCTGCCTCTGCCAGGTTCCTCTTCATTTTTCTTGAGCTTTAAATTAGTTACATTGAGCTCTGTATTTGACCCCTTTGTTCTTTTCTACAGCGATCCTAGTGCAGGAAGGTAGGGTGGGAGCCAGAGCATGGAGCTCTCTGGAATCATTCCTATTGCTAACTCCAGTTTTGTGACTGTGGCCAAAGGCATAGATAGCTCCTAGAAGTTGGGGGCTGGCAAACCCAGGATGATTTGACACATACTGATCTCTGTTCTGGCACTAGTGAATTATTGTTTGCTACTGGGATAGATATGTTTCTGTCTGTGCCTGGGATGGGGCTTCTCCCCATCTCATTCTCCCCACCTCCCACCAGCAAAGTGGAAGAAGAGTGAAGGAATTGATTGCTGTATGGTGTTTTTCTTCATCTTCCCTCCAGATTCCTCAGGTTTGGGTGAAAGTGAAAATATACCCTGAGGGGGAAGGAGGTAAACTTTCCCAGACTGGAGAGACCACATAAGCAAACTGGATATCAATGAGAAAGAAGGAAATTTGTGGTCATATACTAAGACTGGGCAACTGGGAATTCTTCAGCGAACTGACTTGTTTGAATGCCCCTAGATAAAGAACTTGTATTTTGAAAATATTTTGATAACTCAATATAATTGCTTTCCTTTGTAATCCTATGTGTTTTACTTGTTATATTTGAAATTTCCACCCCGAGTAAACACACATATACAGACATCATCATCATCATCATCATCATCATTTTACTACCAGAATAGGCAAGATGCCACTTCTCTTTCCATCACAACATTGGGTACACCCAGCCAGTTGGCCTGGGTCACAGGCCTAGCAAAATAACACCTGTGCCCAGCATTGCCATGTGTGACTAGAAATGGAAAAGGCGCCATGGAGCCCAGATTGGGATTTCTGGCTCTTTGTAGGACTTCACTGAGGATGTCAATTTGGCCTCTGAGTTCTTGCTGAAGCTCATACCCTTGCTAGACAAGGCTGACCAGTGGTGCAAGTGAGTGCTCCCGTGGCTGGCCTCTGTCTTGCTGATGTGCTCAAGAGAGGCCATTCTGTTTCTAGGGTTCCCCTCCTGTCTAGCTCTCCTGGAACAGACGTTTAGAATGTTACACATCAAAATGTCTCATCTCCTAATCCACTCCCCTTAGATGCTTCCTTCCCTGGGAAGGAGTGGGACTTAAGAGACCTTGTCAGAGTTCCCCAGGAGTTGGGTAGAGGTGCCCCAGGTGGGGCAGGCAAACCTGCATCCTGTTTACAGTCTAGTGCTTCCTTGCTTTCCTTTCTCAGGTCCCCAGAGAAGCTGCTAGAAGTCTCAGCTTCTAGGATTGGAGCAGGTCTGAAGAAGCCAGATTCCCTCTGTTCTAAAGGCTCCCCTCTGTGTCTGTTCAAACATTATTCTCTCCACCTCTCCCTCTTCTGCCTCCTAGCTGTGATTGTATCAGCTTGCTACTCCAGGAGTGTAGTAAACAAGGACTGCTCTCTGAGGAGAACAAAGAGAGCCTGATGGACAAACGGTAAGCGTCTGGCTGTTTGCCTTTCCATTCCCTGTGTCTGTTGACCCAGATGGGGCCTCTTTGCCTTGTACTTAAGTTTGTGACTGTGAGTGGGTTATTGAGTCCAAGGGATAGGCCAAATGCATATGCTTTATGCTTGGGGTCTAGGCACTCATTTATTACTTAGCTGCTCAGCCACCTCTATACCTCAGCAGATGAGGAATTGATTTTGATCCTTATTTCTGTTCCTCCCTCTTTCTTTGGCATCATAGGTCCTACCTCAGTTTTCTCTCTGATGATAATAGGGGAGAAGATAGAATGTAGGCTAGTGGAAGTGAAGACACTTTAAATATTAGGCATAACATGTATAACATATCAAATTGCCTCTCAGTGAGGAGAGGAGAGAATTTGGAATTCAGCATTTTAGAAAAAAATGCTAAATAGTTTTATATATAATTGGAAGATTTTTTTTGAAAATATTTGGCATGATCTGATCTAACCATTCTGAAGAGCAGTTTAGAATTATGCCCAAAGGTCTATAAAACTGTGCATTTGATTCAACAACACCACTTCTAGGTCTGTATCCCAATTGGTAATTGAGGGAATGTCCATCAATTAGGGAATAGCTGGACAAATTGTGGTATGTGAATATAATGGAATACTATTGTATTATAAGAAATGATGAACAAGCAGACTTCAGAAAAGCCTGGAAAGACTTATATGAACTGATGCTAAGTGAAATGAGCAGAACCAGGAGAACATTGTACACAGAAACAACCACATTGTGCCATGATTGACTTGGGTAGCTTAGCTCTACTCAGCAATGCAAGGATCTAAGACAACTCCAAAAGACTCACAATGGAAAATACTATCCTCATCCAGAGAAAGAACTTTGGAGTCTGAATGTGGATGGAAGCAAACTGTTTGCTCTCTTTTTCTTTTGTTGTTTTGTTTCTTCTTTCTCATGTTTCCACACATTAGTTCTAATTCTACTTTACATCATGACTGATGTGAAAATATGTTTAATATGAATGCATAGGTAGAACCTATATCATATTGTACACCCTCTTGGAGAGTAGGGAGGAGAGGGAAGAAATTTGAAACTCAATCCTATGGAAGTGAATGTTGAAAATTAAAAATAAATTTAAAATATTGGGCATAAGGAATGAGCAGTCATTAAGCAAATACAAGTTAGAAGAGGCTATATTGGGAAAAGCTTTGGACTAGGGAGTCAGGAGATCTGGAGACCTAGAAAGTTCTGATTCTGCTACTAAGGAGTTCTGTGACCTTGGGTGATTCACTTGACCCTTTTGAGCATAAATTTCTTCATTTAATGGCGAGTGGACTAACTGGTATTTAAGGACCTTTCCAGCACGTGCTATTCCTTTATTTATAATTTCCTGTGAAATCCTGTTCCAGCCATCTCCAGGGGAAGGCAGTTCTTCGAGTGTACTATAATTTGTTTGTATTCAGTGAACCTTGAGCTGGTGTTTGATGTTTTCAGAGATTGTGGTGATAAAGCTATATTTTAGTGTAATGTGATTTATAACCTCAGTGCTAGTGACTGACACTGTTAAGAAGCACAGAAATTTCCCCCCTTCTGCTATCTCTAGCTATTCCTATTGTCCAAGGCCCCTCTCTTCACATAGCTCCCCTCTTTCCACAGCTTGAATTAATTCACGAAGCAAATCAGTAATGAAAACTGTAAGTTATCTCCTAGCCCTCTGGCCCATTACAGACACACACACACACACACACACACACACACACACACACACACACACACACGCACACGCACTCACACACATCATGGAAGAAGTAGTCTCTACCCTATGATGGATGACTAATCAGACTTGTTTAAGGAGCCTGAAAAGGACAGGTGAGGCCAAAGATTCTTCTGAAATTGTGCCTGCCTGTCCTCTTTGTGACCCCAAGTCTGCTGTTTGGGATGGGGAGGGGAGAGCAGAGGAGGGTCTCAGAACCTTTGGGGAGTGTCTGTATTTCAAGGGAGGAATGATGCTCAAAGTCAAACCCCAAGAAAAGGAGCCTGAGTCCCTGGTCTGTGATTAAGCTGCTCTCTTTTTGACTTTCCTTGACTTGAACCTTTCTTGTCCTCAGCCCTGGGCAAGCAAGGCTTCTCCTCACTTCTGCATCTGTTCCCCACAGCCAAAGGAGCTTCAGTCTGTGCTCTGCTTTTTGACATCTCCTTCCTCATGTTGTGCCATGTGGCCCAGACCTATGGTTCAGAGGTCAGTGAGAGGGGAAGGGCGGATAACAAGGGACTTGGTGACATGGAAAAGGGGAAGAAACCATTTGTGAAAGCCAAAGACACCTTCCTAGATCACCTGATCTGAGGAATCATGACACACTATGCTAGTGGTTGATGGGTGCCTAGTTCATAAGGACAGCAATCCCTTCCTCTTTATGGACCCATGCAGTGCCTTATGGGACCATAACCTCACTGGCCGCAAGATGGCGGCACAGGTCTCATTTTATTCTCTTTTCCCTAGAACTACCTGGTTCTGGGGTAGGTGGGAAAGAATGACAGCCTTGGCAGAATAAAGGGTGGGGTCTTCTGGGTCAGAGCTGGAAGGGTAATTGTCCTCTAAAAAGCTTCTGTCTTAATCCATCTGCTGTCACTGTGGTAAAGGGTACCTGGTGGGTAGATATTTTATCCCTCCACTTAAACTGTTTATCCATCCAGGTCATTCTGTTAGAATCAAGCACTGTGGGTGAAATACCCTTCTTTGAGACCTGGATGAAGATGTGTATGCCAGAGGAGGGCAAGATCCTGAATCTGGACCATCCCTGCTTCCGGCCTGACTCTACCAATGTGGAATCCCTGGTTGCCCTGCTCAACAGTACCTTTGACATTAAGCTGGTGTAGGTGACTGGGAAGGATGCAAGAGGGGGCAGCAGACAGGGTCTTTCTTCTTCAAGACCATCCTCTTGCTCCCATTTTGGTGACCTTCCTCTCACTGCTTCCTAACAGGCAGATGAAGTGGCATGAGGCCTGTCTCAGCATCTCAGCTGCCATCTTGGAGATTCTGAATGCCTGGGAGAATGGAGTCCTGGCTTTTGAGTCCATCCAGGTAGCTATTCCTCTCTGTCCTAATAATGCCTTTTGGTCACAGTATATGACATCCTTATTTCCCACCCATACCACACTCTTCTGTCTTCCCCTAAGATCCAGGTGCCAGTCCTTGATATCCTGTATTTCCTTAGGGTAGAGAGTCTCCCCATCTGTAGAACTCTAAGATCTGGGGTCTTTCCTTCTTTAGCCATAGTCATTTCTATGTTTCTAGGTCACTTCTCCCTCTCCCTCTCAACCCTCAGTGTCAGTGTAGGCACACTGGATTATGGTGGGTGCAGGACTCAACTTGCTGAGATCTGAGGCTTCCCAAGGGCAGCAGTGACCAGGGGAAGGTTATAGGGCTGGGGTTGGTGTTGGGGTTGGTACCTGCAGCTAATGTGTTTCCCATCCCAGAAAATCACAGACAACATCAAGGGAAAGGTGTGCAGCCTGGCAGCGTGTGCTGTTGCTTGGCTTGTGGCCCATGTCCGTATGCTAGGCCTGGACTAGCGCGAGAAATCACTGCAGATGATTCGACAGCTGGTAGGGCCTCTCTGCAGTGAAAATACCCTGCAGTTCTACAGTGAGAGGTCTGTAATCTTCCCTGTCCCCTCCAAGCCTTTCCATGCACTTCTGCATGGAAAGTAGTGTCTCCAATTACCTTGATGACTTTGGGGCTAAAAAAACCAGTCATTTCTGTTGTGCTGCTAATTCTGCATACTTGTGGGAGGGAACACTTACCTGTGGATTAGAGAGGTCTTTTGCTTTCCTTTCCAGCCTTTGATCCATGGGTCATTTCCCTTTCATGGACTGTTTGGGTCCTGGGGAACTCACCTTTCAGTCATTCATTCAGTAAATACTTGTTCAGCACATCTTATTGAGGAAAACAGTTGTTTTGAGTGTCTTGTAAAGAGTACACATGGCAAAATTCAGCTGAAATATTTTTATCATCACTGTGGAGTCCATTCCATTATGAGAATTTCTGCTTCTCTCAGTGGAAAGTTGTCCATGATGTAAGAATCTTTAGCTTGTACCTCTTCTCAAGGATTTCTCCTGCTAAAAATCTGAATGAAAAGCAGGAAATCCAGTATAATAATAACAACAACAACTAATATATAACGCACTTTAAAATTTGCAAAATGTTTTTGCCTGGGTCATCTCATTTGATTCTCACCACAATCTTATCAGATAGGTGCTATCTCTCATTTTACAGATGGCAAACTGAGGCTGACAGAAATTAAGTGGGACTCTGCAAACTTCTGGGGGGTTTTGGGGGCAGGATGTTAACTCAGGTCTTCCTGATTCCAAGTTCAGCACTCTACACATTGGACCATGGACAAATTGTGGTACAAAGAGAGATATATTCTCTAAAGATCAGTTAATATTCTCAGAACTGGATTAGGACCATTACCTAAGTGTAAAGATTCTTTGTTTTTTAGAGAATTCTGGCTCCACCCATTTCTGCCCAACTAATCCAGAGCCGGGAAGAGCTGCATAGGGGCAGTCCCTACTTGTGTTCCTTCTCCTGGAAGTATTGGTTTGTTTTGGGTTGGGGCCAAGCCTGGGCTAAAGCCTGAAAAATATGAGGCCCCTCTTCCCTCCCCCCTTCTACTTCCCCACCCTGGCACTTGGTTCAGAGGAAATGACTTCTATTTATTTATACTAAATGTGGCAGGGCCCCAGGCTAGGGAGAAGCAGACTTGCAAGTTTTGTAGGAAGGGGACTATTTCCCCTTTGGACATAGAGTATCCCCTTTTCACCATTCAGGAGAGTCCTGCAGTGGAATAAGACAGGCCTTGATAGTAGAGCCACTCGGAACTTTCTCTTGTTCACCACTATAGAGTGTAGATTAATTGATCTGGAGTTTTTCCATAGCATAGACCTTTGGAGAGTTGGGGTGGAAGGTTTAACCATAATAGTGTTTCCTCTTCTTGGCAGGTATCATATCTGATTGAATCTACATTCTATTTTGTCCATAGAAGGAAGTAGTTCAAGGAAAATAATCGTCATATCAGTGAATTGTGACTATATAGGCAATATTCCATAGTCTTGAGCATTCACCTTTACAACGAAGAAGGGTCTCTCCTTTTTTTGCTGCTAATAAAACTGTTTCTATAAATATTTGGTCCATGTGGCTTCTCTTTCCTTGATGTCCTTAGTTGACAGTCTTCCTTGCTACCCTAACACCTGCCCACATTTTTGACAATTTCAAAGTGCATGTTAATGACACTTCAGGTTCACCAACCTCAATGCCCTTGAGCCTTCCTCAACACTTAGCCATCCCCAGTGTGGTCACATCTTAGATCTCAGTGTCATCCCAAATTGTTCCACGTCTCAGAACTCTAAAATGTGTCTCTCTGATCCCACCTCTCCAGTTGCCTTACTCTTCTTAAACTTTTTCTTGGTCCTTTCTTGGCCCATGAGTTCTCTGTCTCTCTCATTCTATGTCCTCGCACAGTCACATCTTTATTGCTCCTGGTTCTTCTGGAGCCAAGCAGACAAGACTGATTATTAGCACATGATTGACCTTCAAGTATTCTGAGATGACTCCCATGTTCCCTCACCTCTAAGTCAGCTCTTCTCCAAGTGGAATACTTTCTCCTTAAACAGTAGAGGTTATTTCATTCTTTGTCTGGTACATATTAGGTGCTGAATAAATATGTGTTGATGGATTGATTCTCTAAGTAAAGTAAGTATCCCTATTTCCTTCAACAGATTCTTATATGACATTTCCTTGTCACCATTCTGATTGACCTTTTCTAGGTTCTCTCCTGTTTATGAGTGTCATTTTAAAAATGAGGTTCCTAGAACTCAAAATATTACTACAGATATTGTCCAACCAAAGAAGAATACAGTGCATCTGGCACTTTCCTTGCTCTGTTCACTATTCCTGTCTTGATTTTTAAGAATAAGTTTTATTGATCCCTTTTTTTATATATTACATTTCCTCTAGTATCAGCTCCCCCTCCCTGAGAGTCATCCCCTATAAGACATTTTTTAAGACAAAAAAGAAAAAGAAACTGAAGAAGAAAAAAGATCAGCATAACTGATTTCAAGAAAAACTGAAAATATATGCCATGTACAGAACATGTGAACCTTCCACCTCTTTAAAGGGACTGGGTGATGTCTCTTTCCTTATCTCTACTTTTGAGTCTTGTTTTTGATAATTTTTAAATATTGACTTTTGATATTTTTGTGTGTGATTCTTTCCATTTACTTCAGTGGAGTCACTGTGTTTATCTTTTTTCTTGTCTCTGCTTCCTTCATTCTACATTGATTCATCAAGATCTTCCCATGCTTCTCTGTATTCATTACACTCTTCATTTCTTACAACACAGTAATATTCCATTACATCAATGCAACACCATTTGTTTGGCTGTTCCCAAGTCTAGAAGTATGCACATTATTTCCAGTTCTTTTCCATCACAAAAATGCTGCCATAAATATTTTTATGTATATGGGATCCTATCCAGTTAGCTGGCTTTATGTATTTAAAGGACTGTGTGGGATGGAAAATGGCTCAGCCTTGTTCCCCCTGGCCCTGTAAGGCAGATCTGGGAGAAGTCTGTGGAACGTATAAGAGGCAGATTTTGGTTTGGTCTGGGGCAACAATTTTATTTTTCTAAAAATCAGTGCATTCCAAAAAGACTGGATGGAATGGGCAGGCTCCATAGGGAGTGAGTTCCCCATCAGTGGAGGTCATCTAGCAGAGGCTAGATGATGTCTTGTTGGCGATGTTCTTGTTCAGGTACTCATTGCACTGGATGACCTCTGAGGTCTGTGATTGTGTGAAAGCAGAAGGAAAAGGAGTGAGTGGTGGGGAGGGAGGAGAGGCAGGAGAGTGTGGTGTCTGGAAGCAAGGGAGAAGGGGTGGTAATGGTGTCAGAGGGTCCTGAAGGAGCTTAAGGACTGAGAAAAGGCCACCTAGGAGGTCTTTGTTGACTGTGGAGAGAGTGTTGAGTAGAGCAGAAAGTAGGTTTCAGGACAGATGTCCCCAGATGCGGTTGTTCTAGAGCCTTTGTAGTCCTGGGAGCAGTTTCCCAAGTTCTTGTAAGGAGCTGGGCACAGGGAAAGTGGCCAAATGGCCAGGGTTTGCCTGGTTCTGGTCCCTGAGCTATTTCTGTCTCTGGATCTGGTATTCATCCCTCCCTTTCCCACTGGCTGGCAGAGAGGCCAGTGTGGAAACTCCTTAATCTGAGGACTGAATTCCTTTCCTCCCACCTTGTGTCCATTCCTGTGAGCCCCGTTTGGTCAGCTTGCTTCTCCCTGAGCCCCATGGCCTGAGGCTCCTACAAGTGAGAGCTGGGGGCCCCAGGAGTTCACTCACCAGGCTCTGTGGCTTCAGTTTTTCTTCAATCCACAGATTATCAGAACAACATAAATATTAGTCACTGTAGGTCACTGCAGCCTCCTTCTCCCTTGTCTTCCTCCAGCACTTGACTCCAGAGGCTTCATTCCTCCCCTTACTCCATGATCTCTTCAGCCCTGATGTCCTTTGGGTGCCCCCTTCCTCCCCTCTTTATCCAGTCTTCCTTTGATTTCATTATCTTCCCATTGTGCAACCTGGGGTGCCATTTCGTGATCTCCTCCTTGAGACCTCCTGTCAACACTCAGGAATTTTACCCCTCTGTGGGATTCCTTTTGGGCCAGGAGCCTTTTTTTGGGAGGCTCTCTTCTTCTTGGGTCTCTTCTGTTAGGGAAGGGGGTGTATCTTGACTTAGGGTCTTCCCTGGGACCTTTAAACAGAGTGGGGTTCATCTCACCAGTCAGCCAGGAAGGCAGTCTGGAGAGGCCTCGGGGTTTGAAGAGAGCTTCCCTTGGGGGAAGAGAGTTTTGAGCAAACAGGGTCTTCACCTCTGCCTCTTCCTCCCATTCTCCAGCTGACAGGTCTATGAGCAGTTCTCTCTTAGCCTCTCAGATGCACACAGTCAATATGAGAGACCCTTTGAACCGAGTCCTTGGTAAGTTCCTTCTCTTCCCTAAGCCTGGCCAGTTGGGCATGAGACTCCCTTCCACCTTCCCTTGCCTGGTGGTGGAGACACTGTCCCAGTCTTCCCCTGAGGACCTCCTGTTGTCCCCTGTACCAAATCATCTCTCCTCTCTCCTCTTCCTGTTTTTTCCTTTTAAACTTCTCTTCTGTCCTTGCCCTTCTTGTCACCCTCACCTGATTTCTCCTTTCGTCCTGCTCTCTGCCTCCCCCTTCCCTGTTCTCCTCTTGCCTCTGGAGCTTCCTTTGCACTGTATGCTCCCTCTGCATCTCCAGATATTCCTTCATCCCTTGTTCCTCTGACTCTCTGACTGATCCTCTTGCACCTCTTGTCTCTTCCTGTGCACAGCAAACCTGTTCCTGCTCATCTCCTCCATCTTGGGGGCCAGGACAGCAGGCCCTCACACCCAGTTTGTGCAGTGGTTCATGGAGGAGTGTGTGGACTGCCTGGATCAGGGCAGCCGAGGAAGCATCCTGCAGCTCATGCCTTTCACCACTGTTTAAGTTGTGGGGCCGAGGCCAGGCCTGGAAGTTTGGGGAGAGGGGGAGTGGCGGCTCTGCCTTTTGGTGTTGGGGAGTGAATTTGGGGAGGTGTGGGTAGTGTACCCCCAGCACTCATAGAAGGGATAGGAATTATCTGGGAAGAGACTTTTGTGGAATTTCCAAATCATTCCTTTGACTTCCAGTCTAAGACTTCCTTGAGCCTTTTTTATAATGTTTGCTCCTTGATTTTGTTGTTGTTATTATTCAGTCATGTCCAACTCTTTTTGATACCATGGACCACAGCTGTCCATGGGGTTTTCTTGGCAAAGATACTGGAATGATTTGCCATTTCCTTCTCCAGTGCATCCTTTTGTCAGTCAAACACAGGTTAAGTGACTTGCCCAGTGTCACACAGCTAGTAAGTGTCTGAGGCTGGATTTTGAACTCAGATCTTCCTGACTCCAGACAGGGAGCTCTATTTGCTGAGCCACCAGCTGCCTCCTTGACTATTGGTCAAGGAATAAATTCCTGGAGAGTTTCTCATCATGCCTTAGTTCATTAGACTGTAGATTTAAACCTTTTCCTTACCTCTTTTCTTTCCATTTTTAATAAAAAATTTTTACATATTAGATATTTATTTTCTCTTCCTCCTTTTCTCTCTTCTTCCATTGAGCCCTTATAACAAATGTAGTCAGTCAGGTAAGACAGAATCCTTTATTCTTTTTTTCTAAGTGACAGTCAACCTGCTGAGGTTGAGAAATATTTCTTTATATGCCTTTGGTGTCTACTTTCCACTCCATCTTCATTATAAAGGACATGCTATACTGCTATTTCTTGTGAGGACTGGTGTGTGTCCTTCTGTAGATCTGGCCTGCACTCCTCTAGGGAATCTAGAAGTAACTCAACTCAGTTTTAGAGTCTTAATTGGAGGGAAGAGATAAATGCTACCTGCTCCCTCCCTTAGGCTCCCTCTCTGTCTGGAGCCCAGCTTTCTTATGTGTGAGTGTAACTCCTTCCAGCCCTCTCCCTCGTTAGCATTTCTCAGGAAACCAAACTAAAGTTGATGTCTAGTTTAGTTAGTTTTTTTAGAAGAGGCATTTGGAAGATGGGTTTTTTTTTTTTAACTCTTAGTCCATTATAGCTAGGCACCCTAAAGTTCTTTATAATCCCAAGCTGAGAAATTGTTCTAGCACAGCTTATGTGGGACTCCTTTTCTAGAAACCAGGCAGGGAAAGGAAATTTGGTTTCTGAGGAACTAGAGGATGGGCAGTTGTTAGGCATAGAGAGAGAAAGCTAGCCCTTGTGGCACTTTGTGCCAATGGAACTGCCCTAGGATATGGTGATGACTGGAAGCTGCTTGTCTGACTCGTACAGAATTGAAACAAATGTGGGAATGGGAGGAAGGTTAGTGAGGAGAGTCTGTGTGGAGGTGGTAAGGAGTGTTCAGAACCTAACTTGTCAGATGCTGCCATCTGTAGGCCTCCCCTCCCTTCTGGTTTTAAGGATATCTATTTACTACTCCATTCTGCCTCTCCTACTATGATTGTAATTATAATTAAATCCACAGTTACAACCCAGACAAGCTAATAGAAGCAGCCAGGCTTTGAAGATTCAAATCTAGCAAATCTAGCCCCTTCTCAGTTCAGAGGGGATCAACAGTGGATCTGGGTTAGGCAGGCTGTCTGGGAGTGTTAACAGAAGGGGACCAACCACTGGCCCAGGGAGCACCACCCAGCCCTACCTTCCCTTCTGGTAAAACTAGCTGGGAATCTTCTCAGCAGCTAGATACCAGGAATAAACATAACAGGCCACCACGAATGCCCTGAGCCTAGGACTCCAGGGACCTCCTCTGATCTCCCATAAATACCTTCTACATACCTCAAATTCTTCTTCTTTTTTTTTTTTTTTTTTGCTTTTTGGGGGAAAGGGGGAAAGGCAGGGCAATTGGGGCTAAGTGACTTGCCCAAGGTCACAGGGCTAGGAAGTGTTAAATGTCTGAGGCTGGATTTGAACTCAGGTCCTCCTGACTCCAGGGCCAGTGCTCTATTCACTTCACCACCTAGCTGCCCCCATACCCTAAATTCTTGAAAAGAAAATGACTACATACTGAATTAGTAGGATTTCTGGTACAATTCAACAAACATTTATTAAAATGTCTACAATGTGCTCAGTGCTGGGGATGCAAACACAAAAATGAAAAATAGTGCCTGCCCTCAAGGAGCTTACATTCTCAGCACCTCCTGGCCAAAGCTTCCTTTGTTCTGCAAAGAGTCTTTCCCTTGGGGCAAGGAAAAACCCAATAACAGATTTGGATTGACCCTAGCAAGACTGTCTCCAACCCAGCTGTGGCTAGGCAGGGAGAGTACCAGTATTCACCTAGGGAACATTGCTGTTTAAATATTAAACAACAGAGCATCTCCCACCAGGAGATTGGTCATTTAATGGCAATACTTGGTATTTACCTATTTATCTTCTAGCCCCCAGGATGGCTGGTCAGGATTTCCCCTGCTATGAGCAGGGAGACTGACTGTGACCTAGAATAGGATTGAGGTGGAGGACTCTAGTCCCTTCCACTCTTTAAATATCTTGCTAAGTTTAAATATATAAATATTAAATAGGGGATAAATATGGGATTAACTCAAGACTGGGAAATATGGCGCAGGTCACGATATGCCATGTCCAAGAAGCCCTGCAAATAGTCAAAGATGAGGACGCCCGCTGCTCGACGCTGGAAGGAGGAGCTGAAGGTGGGCAGGGTGCCCTGAGGGGGCATGATCTCTGGAGCCACTTGAAGATCTTCCATCTGTGGGAGAAGGAAGGTGTCAAAGATGGAGTGTGGAGGGGAAGGCAGTAGGTCTGTGTCCAAGGGGCTTTTCAATCACTGCCTTCCATGACTGAACCTCAGCCTTTAGGTGATTGCTGCCTCCTTGACATGTCCCACCCAAACAGCCCTCTGAGACCAGCAGTAGGATGGGTTCATTTTGGACGCTGGACCTATACCTCACCTAAAAAAACCTTCTAAATATGATTTTCTCTAAAGAACAAAAACATCCTTTCATGTCTGTAATATCAGGAAGGCAGAAGGAAGGGTGTTCATTTGACAGATGCGTCATGAAGAATTAGTAGTAAATCTCACCTGTTGCCAGATGTTGGCAGCAAAATCACCAACATCCAGCTGCAGGACGTTCAGAGTCGGAGCCAACTCGGGGGAGATGCCCCCCAGTGCTTTCACAAGACCCCGGTAAAGCTGGAGTCCATAGTGCAGCTGATTCAGGCAGGCTACCTAGGGTTTGGCAATACATTAGGGGAAAGGACCTGGGGCTGGGCTGAACACCCTCCAGGCCCACATTCTCTCCAGGAATTTCTCAAATCCCCACCCCCCCTCCTAACCCACAGCACTGAACATCAGAGTAGAATTAGTGAAATGAAAAGTCAGAATTTTTTTTTTTTGGCCACCCACCCCCACAGAGGAAAGGAAGAATTTATATTCTCCCATACCTTCCATCCCTGGCTCCTGAGATCAGAGAAGAGCTTGGCGATACTTACCAGTTTTAAGTCCTGACTGTAACAGTTTTTCAGAGGTGGCTTGGGGATGCCCAGATACTGGCCAACCAAAATCAGCTCCTCTGGATGGCATAGGCTGTAGTCAGCACACTGGGAAGGCAGGAATCGAATGCTTAGTAGAGCTGAAGGTGGGAGGTCACCCCTGGGCCCTGTGTCTAGTCTCTGCTTCTTAGCTTCTGTCTGACTTTTTCTTAATGGAAGTGGATAGAGAATATTGAATTTGGAGCTAGAGTTCAAATCCTGGCTCTTACTTATAGCATGTGGCAAACTTGAGCAGATTCAGCTTCTCTTAATATCCCACCCTGTAAAATGTGAGCTTGGGCTAGGTGATCTCTAAAGTTCCTTCCAGCTGGAAATTCTATGATCCCAGTACCTCCTCAGTTTCTCTCACTCTCTATGGGATTGTTCTTAATACCCCCATTCATTTGGTTTCCTGGTTTCCTCTATCACCCTTGTCTTCCCTAAGTCCTTTCCTTAGGCATTATCTGGTACTTCCACTTTCACTCCCTGTCTACTCTTGGACCTCTCATTTCCCTACCCCGAGTCCGTTTCTCACCAATCTCTGCTGTAGCCCTTCAATGTCATTCTGGATCTTCCTTACTTGCTCCTGGATTTGTGGAAGGAAGCTTTGGGGTAGGTAGTTAGAGGAGCTCAGGGGAATGGCCAGGAGCTGAGGCCAGAGTGCACTCAGCCAGAATAGCAGCAGATCTGGGGGATTGAGAGGGAAGGGGATTATCAAGAGAGAGACTTTCATTAGAGAAAGTCCCAGGCCTCCCCCAAGACTCCAAGACACATTTTCCATTCCCAACACGAGATCCCTCTAGTATCCCTGATTCTCTCCACTTCCCCCATTGCAGAGTCGATAGTAATCCCACTCTCTCCTCATTCAGGTGCCTTTCCTAACCCTAGGTAGAATGATAGATAGCCCAGGCAGTCCCATCTTAGAGATGAAGGAAGAAGGGCCATTATGCCACCAGACTCACTGGGAAGCTTCATGGGGCTTTGGTCTGGTCGATGGGGCCTGGATAGGATGGGGTCTGGTAGATAGGACCTGTTGGATCAGGAGCTGCAGGCGCTGGACTGTGTCTGGGGCTGGCTGCTTGAAGCCTTTATAAGATGGGTCATTCTGGGAGGAAATTACCTGGTGCTGAAAGTTCTTAGTAATGACTTCCCAGGTTTATGCAAATTAATACCCAAGACAATGCTTTAGGGTGGAGTGGGGAGGGGGGGGGGGAAGGGCAGGGGTCTGGGACACTGAGGTCTCAGTTTGCGAAAACTTTGTGAAATTGTGGAATATCTCATCCTCCTTTGACGTCCTGTCCTCCCTTCCTCACCCCACCCAGACAGCCCAGAGATGCCCTGGGGCTTTTTAAGAGAGCTATGGAATCAGGGGCTTGATGAGAGGGAGGGACCTGGACTAAGAGATGGAGATTGGTGACAGAAATAGAGCCAGAGACTGAATGGAGGCCAATAAAGACAGATGGAAGCTGAGGAGAAAGACCTTTCTGGGTCCCCCTTATCCTGTTATCCCATTCCGGTTTCTCACTGAAGCCTTCTCTTCTAAGTCTCCCAGCCTGGCTGATCTCCTTGGCTGAGAAGGGAAAGAGTAGTTCTTGGCCCCTATGACCATCTCTTGTTCCTCAAGCGTTCCTGGGTCTGGCTGCCTATTCTCCCTGTGGAAATAACTGCATCTCTTGCATCTGAAATTGGGGCACATAGCAGAGACCATAGAGTGCCCTGCTGCCATGTTCTAACTCTATTACCCTTTCCCCCCATCCCCCCTTCCTCTTTGCCAGGCACAGTTCCAATCTTCAGGCTGCTTTGAGCAGGTTATGCCGGGAACTCCCCATAGTACACGCACATCCCCCAACCCATGACTCATTCTCCTAAGCCCCCAAATTCCCCAACCGGCTGAAACCGGATGTCTATCCTGAGTGAAGCAAGAATCACAGTAGCTCCTGACTGAACTGGTCATGTTCTCACTCCCCCTAGCACTCATCATCTTCCTGGAGAATCACAGGGACTGGGTCCCAGGCTTGCCCCTTTCACAGTCTTTTTGGTTAGGAATGTTTCCCCCCAGGAAGGAAGTTGGCAGTGTGTGTGTGCTTTGAAAGAGCAGGGGATGGGGAAAAGCTCTGGCCTTGAAAAGTGATTTGAGAACCGCGTTGCAGAGTACATACTGTCTTCCCCACCATGTGCCCCATGCCCAAGAATAGCCTTGTCCCTCTTTCCTGAGATGAGGCGTGACCCCTTAGAGCAGGGGCCATACCTGGGAGTCTCACTCCACCTGGTGGCCATACCTGGCAGGTATCAAACAAACCTTGAACTTGCTGGTCAGAAGCATTGAGCTCTGGTTCCAACTCCCTAGTCGGTTAGTGGACAAATCATTTCCCTTATTCAAGCCTCTGTTAGTTCATTTGGAATGTTACTAACACACTTTCTACCTCATTAGGTGGCTGAAAGGGAAATGCTTTATAAATTATAGTTCCTTGAGAGCCATCAGTTTGCTCTTATTTTCCCAGCGTTTAACAGTGCCTGGCACATAGTAGGTACTTAAGAAATGAAGGTAACAAGCATTCATTAAGCACCTACTACATGTTCATCCCAAATGTTTTACAAATTATTTTTTTTTGGAGGGGGGAAGGCAGGGCAATTGGGGTTAAGTGACTTGCCCAAGGTCACATGGCTAGTAAATGTCAAGTGTTTGAGGTCAGATTTAACTCAGTTCCTCCTGACTCGGGTCATTTGATCTCCACAACAACCCTGGGAGGTAGGTGCTATTACCACCGGCACCCCCATACTCCACCACGCCCCCATCCCCACCTTTATCCTCAACCTTTATAGTTGAGAAAAATTAGGCAGACAGAGGTTAAGTACTAATAATAGCTAATAGTGCCTACTCTCTGCCAGGCTCCATTCTAAGGGCCTTACAAATATCCTTGTATTTGATCCTCAAAAGCCTGGGACGGAGGTGCTATTATTATTCTCATTTTATCTCGACAGAGTTGGCTAGTGGTGTTATTTTAGAGTTATCCACAGGAAGGGAAGGCCTGTGAGGTCTTTCCAAAATGTTTCCAAGCTAATGTATCAGAAAAAGTAATTAGAATTTTGTTTTCCATCTGTTAAAAAAAAACACAAGTCTGTAGCCCCACAGTGGCTAAAATTTCAATCACAGTTTTTGCAGTGGAAAGGAGAATTGAAGAGATTTGTAAATAAATGAAACCAAATGAGGGCATGTCTGTATAAATGAATTATATAGTTAAGAAAGAACCCCCCCCAAAATTATTCTCATTTTACAGATGAGACAACTGAGGCAGACAGAGGTTAAGTGACTTGCCTAGGGTCACACTGCTAGTAAGAGTCTGAGGCTGGATTTGATCTCAGGACTTCCTGACTCTAGGTCTAACACTATCCACTGTGCCACCTAGCTGCCTATATATGTGTGTGTGTGTGCATATATACATAATACATATATATATATGTATATATGTTTACATATACAGAGAGAATAAGATAGAGAGAGAGACAAAGATGGACAGAGACATAGCGAGAATGAGACAGAGAAGGAGGGAAAGGGAGAGACAGAGAAAGAAGAGAGGAAAGGGGGAGATGAAGCTTTTATTAAGTTTTTACCATGTGTCAGGCACTGTGCTAACCACTGGGGATACAAATACAAGCATGTAAGGAAGTCTCTGCCCTCAAGGAGCTTATATTCTAATGGGGAAAGACAATACTCCTGGAAAGTGGGGTGAGGGGAACGCATGACTTGGAGCAGATAAAGTGACCTGGGCCCCTGAAAGTTAAGGCAAAAATTCACCAATCAGAGCCAAGGGTCCCAAAGGTGGGCCAAGCTTATGGGTAGAAAGGGATGAAGGCAAAGTATTTGCCAAAGATGACTTATTATTGTAAGAGATGATGTATATGGACCCTAGTTTTCAGGAAAGAACTCACTGTTTTGACAAAAACTTCTGGGAAAACTGGAAAACAACATGGCAGAGACCAGGTATAGACCAGCATCTTACACTATTATTATCTTACATGTATACTAATTGTTAACCTTTTAAGTTTGGTTAAAGGAGACAAACTAGTGATATACAGTTATTTCATTTTTATTCCCTTAAAACCAGCGAACTTCTACGAGGAGCCAGACTAAGTGTGACTGACTAAACAAAAAAATGAGAAAGCTTAAATACATTTTAGAACCGTCCCAATTCAGGGTGACTGTCACACAAATTTATTATCTCCATATGTTACTATCCATATCATAAGAAAGGAAGTTTTCTTGACCATAAATACAAATTGACAAGACAATGGACAAAACAGGATCCATTGGAATTTAGGATCTCAGGATGTCTCTGTTTTCCTCCCATATGGAATATGTCCCAAGATAAGGGAAAATCCCACTTCCAGTCTTATCTGGTCTCTAGAATTGCTGACATAGGAAAAGGTATTTTTAAAGCAAAGCAAAGCACTATGCCCAAAGGGATATAAATAAGTGCATACCCTTTGACCCAGCAATACCACTTCTAGGGTTATATCCCAAAGAGATCAGAGAAGTGGGAGGAGGACCCATATGTACAAAAATATTTATAGCAGCTCTTTTTGTGGTGGCAAAGAAATTGGAAATCAAGGGGATGCCCATCAATTGGGGAATGGCTGAACAAGCTGTAGTATATGAATGTTATGGAATAATACTGTGCTATAAGAAATGAGGAGCAGATGGACTTCATAATAACCTGGAGAGACTTATATAAACTGATGCTGAGTGAGAAGAGCAGAACCAGGAGAAATCTGTACACAATCACAGACACAATGTATGTGTGATGACTAACTTCAATAGACTGGGCTCCTCTCAGCAAAATAAGGTTATAAGACAAGTCCAAAAGACTCATAATGGAAAGAGATATCCACATCCAGAGAAAGAAAGACTCTGAATGCAGATCAAAACAAACTACTTGTTGTTTCTTTTTCTTGTTTTGTTTAGTTTCCTCTTTCCCACTGATCATTACATCAGTTATAATCCTTCTTTACAACCCGACTAATGATTAATGTGGAGATATTTGTAGATCTTATATTTGAGTGCATGCTGCCATGTGGGGGGTGGGGGGTGGGGGGAGGAAAAGGGAGAAAATTTGAAACACAAGGGACTGTGGAACTGAATGTTGTAAACTAAAAGTAAATAAACAAATTAATTTAAAAAGTAAAGCAAAGCAGTCTGTTTGATTAATTCAGACTTTGGCCAAAAATATGATATTTAATGATTATCATAAGATAAGGTCAAAATGGGTACACGATTTAGATATAAAAGGTGTGATGCCATAAGTAAATCAGGAGAGCAAGGAATAATTTACCTGACAGATCTATAAAGAAGGAAAAATTTATAACCAAACAAGTTATAAAAGCATTATAGATATAAAATGGATAATTTTGATTATATTAAAAAAGCTTTTACACAAACAAAACAAATACAACTAAGATTAAAAGGTTAGTAGAAAGCTGGGGAAAAAATTTATAGCAAGTGTCTCTCATAAAGGCCTCATTTTTCAAATATATAGAGAACTGAGTCAAGTTTATAAGAATGTCATTCCCCAATTGACAAATGGTCAAAGGATTCAAATGGGCAGTTTTCAGATGAAGAAATCAAAGCTATCTATGGTCATATGATAAAATGGTCTAAATCACTATTGATTATAGAAATACAAATTAAAACAATTTTGAAGTATCATCTAATACATATCAGATTGGCTAATATGACAGAAAAAGAAAATGATAAATGTTGGAGGGGATGTGGGAAAATTGGGACACTAATGTACTAATTGGTGGAGTTGTGAACTGATCCAACCAATTTGGAACTATGCCCAAAGGTCTATAAAACTGCATACCTTTGATTCAGCAATACCACCACTAGGTCTGTAACCCAAAGAGATTTTAAAAGGCGGGGAGTTGGGGGAAACGACCTATTTTACAAAAATATTTATAGCAGCCCTTTTTGTAGTGGCAAAGAATTGGAGATTGAGAGGATTGCCCATCAGTTGGGGAATGACTAAACAAGTTGTGGTATATAATTGCAATGGAATACTATTGTGCTATAAGAAAGGACAAACAGGCTGATTTCAGAAAAAACCTGGAAAGACTTACGTGAACTGATGCAGAGAGAAGTGAACAGAAACAGGAGAACATTGTACATAGTAACAGCAATATTATACAATGATTAACTGTGAATGACTTAACTATTCTGATCAATACAATAATCCAAGACAATTCCAACAGACTCATGATGAAAAATGTTATCCATATCCAAAGAAAGAATTAAGGGAGTTTGAATGCAGATTGAAAAATGCTATTTTTTGCTTTCTTTATTTTATACATGGTTTGTTTTTGGTCTGTGTCTTCTTTTACAACACGACTAATATAGAAATATGTTTTCCGTGATTGTATATATATAATTTATATCAAATTGCTTACTGTCTCAGAGAGGGAGGAGGGAAGGGAAGTAGAGAATTTGGAACTTGAATTTTTTTTAAAAAATGAATGTTAAAAATTGTCTTTAGGGGCAGCCAGGTAGCACAGTGAGTAAGAGCACCAGCTCCAGTGTTGGGATGACCTGAAGATCGAATCCTGGGCTCAGACACTTAGCACCCACCCAGAAACATCTGGCCGTGTAACCTTGAGCAAGTTACTTAACCCCAATTGCTTAGGGGCGGCCAGGTGGCTCAGTGAGTAAGCGCACCGGCTCCAGTGTCGGGATGACCTGGATCAAATCCGGGCTCAGATACTCAGCACCACACCCAGAAATAACTGGCCGTGTAACCTTGAGCAAGTTACTTAACCCCGATTGCTTTAAAAAAAAAAAATTGTCTTTACATGGAATTGGGGGGAAAAATAAAATATTTAAAGAGGAAAAAAAAGAAATTATGCATATGAAGAATCCTGAGAAACTTGGCAAGATTCCTAACAACTGAGACAGAACAATATTATCAGAGGCAGAACCATGTCCAGGTTGACCACAATACCACGAAGGAGAAAAGCACCAAGAGACTTTAGGCTTATGGTTAATGCGGTGAGCGCTTGAGAAGACTGACTGCCAAGTGCTCCTCCCACCTTTTGGCAGAGAGGTGGTAGATTAGAAAAGCCAAATGAGAATACATGTCCAGATATGACCAATGTATGGATTTGTTTTATTTTACTGTGCTTATTTATTAAAAGGGAGGATTCTGTTATAGGCAAGGGAAGCCAGTTGGAAAAGGTAATGAAATTTTTAAAAAGAAGAGAAAAGAAAA
Organism: Petaurus breviceps papuanus; assembly: GCF_028583685.1. Taxonomy (NCBI): domain Eukaryota; kingdom Metazoa; phylum Chordata; class Mammalia; order Diprotodontia; family Petauridae; genus Petaurus; species Petaurus breviceps. Next base: position 1,624,818 of record NW_027187370.1, read on the forward strand.
AAGAAAGAAAGAACATCTATAAAAGACTTGGCAGGGATGTGCTTGAGCCAGCTTGTGCTCTAGAGTTATCAATTGTTAAATTTTCAGTGTGAGCATTTGCCCTTCAGAAATAGATTAGGGTTTGAGTTGTTTGTCTTGTTGATTGTCTAGACTTAAGAAAGTGATGGAGAAAATATTAGAGATACAGATTAAATTTAAATTTAGTAAGCTGTGCATACACCCACCAAGAGCTGGTTGTTAAAAATTTGCCAGCAAACCCCCACCGGTGGCTCAAGATTCTCCAAGTCACTCTGGGCTCAAGTGGATCTGATCCCAGAGGCTAGACTCCCTGAAGGGTTAGTTTCTCTCCTTGGCTCTTGCCCCAACCCCATTTTATTCTGGGGAGATCTCCAGAATAAGACTTAGGTTTGGTTCATGTCTAAGTTTTCCACAATGTAGGTAGCAGGAATTCTTACACAGGCATTTAATAGATGGGACAGCCTTTTTTTTTAGCCACCACAGAAAATGAACAGAATTTGCAGAAGCCTATGGACAAATACAAAACTATAAACTATCAGGCCAGAAGGCAAAGACAATCTGGGGTTGCTCCATGGCATTCCCCATTCACCTTGAATTTGTACTGCCCAAGCAATACCAGGGAGAGTTAGCAAGATCCAGATGTCCCATGTATAGCTTTAGTCCTTCAGCTGAAAGGTCAGCTTCTATTGGCCTTTTATTCTCTTCCTTATCCAAGCAGCACGTTATTATGGGAATTCACCTTAGAGGATGCTCCTGCTCAAATCCTTGAGCCCAGGCACTCTCAAATTTGAGATCACCCAAAAATTAACTCCAAAACTGGTGCTGCCTAGTATCTTTTCAGACTAGAAGGTTGGGATCATGTTACCTTGGGAATTTTAAAATCCCTCCTTGTCAAGAAGTTGGAATCCAGGGACAGAATTTTTTCATTCTGCTCCTCAGGTAGTGTGAAAAAAAGGCTGCACCTGCCATGTGTTCCTTCTGCTATCAATTGTCATTACCTCTTGTGGGGGAATAGACAAGGAAAAACCTCTGCTCTTCCATCCACCTCTCCCACCACCCTGGCTACATTCCTGAAGAATATGCAAAGGAAAAAATAATGGGGGAGTTCTGGATGGTTAGAAAGGGACACAGGCCCTCCCAACTAGCTTTTATAACCCACAGGTCAAAGGAATGAGAAGGCCCCTGGGTGTGTCCCATTGAGTCACAGGGAACCAATCAAAGGCTTCCTGTATGTTCCTTTAGCATGGAGGCAGTGTACATATTCTCCATGTGAGCTGCCTTTTAGATGTAGATAGAGATTCAGGAGTCATCTACATGGAGATGATCATTGAACTTGATGCGTTTACCATGGCATAAGAGTTTCTGGTTTAACTTTTGTTTAAAGTGAATTTTTGGGAGAATGTAATTGACATTTTGTGTATATAACCTATGCATGAACTGTAGGACCAACAGCAGTGGCTGGTTCTTTGCAGTGTCTTTCTTTGTTTCTATCATTGGTACAAAAAGACTAAACTGCTAAAAAGAGAAGATTTCATCTTCTGGGACATGCACCTCATTATTTAGCCTTTCAAGAAACTCCTTTTGATTTAATGAAACTAGCTACACTAGCAAGGACACATCCCTTACCTGTTTTCTCTAGCTAAGGATATACATACATTCTTTTTTTTTTCCTTTTTGGAGGGCAATTGGGGTTAAGTGACTTGCCCAAGGTTACATAGCTAGTAAGTGTGTCAAGTGTCTGAGGCCATATTTGAACTCAGGTCCTCCTGACTCCAGGGCTGGTGCTCTATTCACTGCCGTCTCAATACATACATTCTTAATATGAGTGAGTACTTTGTATAATGAGCAACCATCTTTTTTGTTTGCTTGTTTGTTTTTTGTTTCATGTAAGTGTGTAAGTGCAACAGACTGAAAGGTGAAAAATACACATTCCCATCATCTATAGGTAGGATGTGTCACACACAAACAGACTCTGAATGTAATAAACTCTACTCTCTGATTTGTTCTGGCTTAATTGGTATTAACTAGTTGAACCTATGTCTAAATTCATTCAAGAACCAGGAGAAAGGATAGAATGGACTGATAAAACGTCAAGGTCTGAGTTAGACAAGAGAATAGGGCCTAAGAGAGAGTCCTGTGGCACACTCCCATATGGCAGAGCAGAGTATGAATGATGAGCCAGGAAGGGAGACTGAGTCAGAAAAGCAGGAAGAGAATCAGGAGAGTGAAGTGTCATAAAAATCCCAGAAGGAAAATATCTAGGAGGATGGGGTTATCATGTTGAATGCCGAAGAGAGGTCAAAACTGAGTGATGATACAGAAAAAATTATTAGGTTTTGAAATGAGGAGAGCATGACTCCATTTCCAAATCCATAACTGGTCGAAAGGAGAGGAACAGTTTTCAAAAGGAGATTTGCAAAATACAACTGTCCATAGGAAAACATGATCCAGATCACTAGTGGTAAGAGAAATGCAAATGACAATAATTCTGAAATTTCCCCTTCTACCCTGCAAGTTGATACAAAGATTAAAAAAAAGGGAGAATCAATAGTCAAAGTTAGAGGATTATGGGAGTATAGGCCCACTACTACATTGTTGGGAGGTGATGAATTGGTTTAACTTGTAAATATTAGTATGAAATTATGCAAGGAATGACTAACTGTCTATACTCCATGACTCAGTGATTCTGCTATGGATCACATGCACTTAAGAAGTCAAAGACAAAAACAGTGGTCTAATATATACCAAAATACCCCTTCTAACACTCTTTCTGGTAGCAAAGAACTGAAAATAAAAAGGGCACCCATCGATTAGCGAATGACTTTTAAAAACTCTAGCCTATTAATGTAATAGAATATTTCAGTGCAGCAAGAAATGAGGAATACAAGGAATTTAGAGGAACTCAGGAAGATTTATATGAAAAGATGCAGGGTAAAATAAGAAATAAGAATAATATACACACCTACAACAATGTCCATTCATTAATTCATTTTTTTCATTCATTCAATAAGCATTTATTACAATGCCTTGCACATTTCAGTAGCTAAAGTGTTCAAGAGTTAGAAGACCTGAGTTCATGTCCCACCTCTGACTCTTACTATTTATGTGACCTTGGGAAAGTCACTTAAAATTCCTGGACCTCCATTTTCTTCTCTATAAAATGAGGGGGATTGAATTAGATAGCATTTAGGGTCTCTGGCTGCTTTAGTCTGTGATGTCTACTATGCACCAGGTACTGGGCTGGGTGCTGGATATACAAGCATGAAATAAAACAATCCCTGTGCTCAAGGTATTATATTCTATTGAGAAAACAGCATATTATTAAAAATACCATGTAAATTATATGCAAAATAATTTCTGGGGGAGAAGTCACCAGCAACTGGAAGAATCAGGAGGAACTTCCTAAATGAAAAGATCACTAAAAGGTAGTAAAACTCTGGGGAACGGCAAAAAAAGAATGAAGGCTTCAGAACAGATACTGAAAAATGTCTCTTTTCTCAGGGGAAAATAGAGGGGGATAACAAGGACAGAAAATTGTATAAATTATTACTGGACTGGATGTTTTTGCTTAATTGCTTGTCTATCAAAAGGAAGGGTTCAATCTGGATAGGGTAGGGTTAAAAGAACTGATGTATAGATGAAAAGTAGTAATAAAGTGTGTGGCTATAGACATCTGTATATATGTACACATAGATGTATGTGCATGGGAATGTGTATGTTTGTATGTATGTGTGTATGTATGTATGCATATGTGGGCTACTTTTCTAACTTGCGATCAGAGTCCACCCTCAGCTTAGGTATTTAGAGAGTGGCTGCTACTATTCGGGTTCTTGGGTACCTCCTGGGCCTGAACTCCCAAAACCATAGCTCACAAACCTTCACTTTCCATTAATAGTCAGACAATAGAAGGAAGGAAGATAATAAGCCCAAATAATGATGATATAAATAAATGAAATAATATGATATAAATAACAAAATAAACAAATAATAGCACCCACTATGTTTCAGGCACTGTGCTAAGCACTTTACACAAATATCTCATTTGATCCTCACAATAATTGTGGGAGGAAGATGCTATTATGATCCCCATTAGATAGTTGAGGAAACTGAGTCAAACCAAGGTTAAAGGACTTGCCCAGGGTCACCCAGCTAGGAAGTTTCTGAGGCTGGATTTGAACTTCAGTCTTCCTGATTCCAAGCCCAGTGCTCTAACCACTTAGGTCACGGCATAGAAATTTACTATGATGACTTAGTAAGAAAAACTAATAAGTATTAGCTACATAGCATCCCTCTTCAGAAATCTGGGGTACACTCTCTCATAAATAAACATGTCACTCATGGGAAAAGTGGGCACAGAGTAATGATGCACATACGTAGGGAGCACATGTGGCCAATGCAACTTGTGGCCCTAGAACTAGTGAGCCACTGACCTTTATCTACCTGTAGGGTTATTAGGACACTTGATGAAACATCATCTGCTGGGGAGCTCATGCAGTTGGGCTCCTCTGGTCTGTTCCCCTCAACTCTTCATCAACAAACTTAGCTCTGCAAGGGCAGAGTCCATAACCAACTCTCTTCTTGATTTCTTCAAACTGTCTGAGTGCTGCTTTTCTTTGTCTGTCTGTCTGTCTGTCTGCTTCATGTAGGATGGAATGTCTCCTAAGCATCCCATAGCTCCACTAAAAAAACCACCATGGCTGATGAAGGAGGAAGGGGAGAAAATTCCCTCTCCAGATGCCCTCTGGTATGGGCACAATGGTCTGCCTCCACAGAGCTGCTCCTGGCCTGAAATGCCTCCAGGTTTACCTATTCAAAGGTCCCCAGGGGTGGAGCTCGGGTCTAGAACAGTCAATGGTGCCGCTTCAACTTCAATCAGTATGAAAAGGAGTAACAGGGTATTTAACTTCTTACTGACATATTAAAACCTCATCATCTGGGATTACATTCTGGTGTGGCAATTCAGTTGGTCAGAGGCCAACTGCTCACTCTTACTTATATATGTACATATACATATATCTGGGGGGAGAGAGAAAGAGAGAATATATTATATGTAATTATATATTATATGTATTAATTATATAATTATAAAATATAATTATTATAAAGATATTATTACATAGAATATATTACATAATATAATTATATATATCTATATTATATATAGAGTTGAAGATGCATATTTATATGTGATATAGTGGGTAGAGAGCTGACCTTGAAGCCAGTAACTCCTGGGTCCAAGTCTTATCTCTATGTGATCCTGGCAGAGCCACTTGACTAAGAAAGATAGGGCACTCTCAATCTCTCTCTGTCTCTGTTTCACTTTCTCTCTCTCTTGATCTCTCTGAACATATATGTATATGCATGTGTATAGATAAAAAATATATATCTTTATTCATATGCATTATGGGGGAAACTAGGTGGTGAAGTGGATAGAACACTAGGCTTGGAGTTACAAGACCTGAGTTCAAATATGGCACTTACTAGCTATATTACCCTGGGCAAGTCACTTAACCCTGTTTGCCTCAGTTTCCTCATCTATAAAATGAGCTGGATAGGGGCGGCCAGGTGGCTCAGTGAGTAAGAACACCGGCCCCAGAGTCAGGATGACCTGGTATCAAATCTGGGCTCTGATACTTAGCACCACACCCAGAAATAACTGGCCGTGTAACCTTGAGCAAGTTACTTAACCCCGATTGCTTAAAAAAAAAAAAATGAGCTGGAGAAGGAAATGGCAAGCAGCTCTCAGAATTTCTGGGTCATGAAGAGTTGGACACAATTGAAACAACTGAACAACAACATATGCATGCATATAATGTATATGTATATACACATGCATGTCCATATCTTAACACATTTAAATATATGTGATTTATATATACATACATTTATATATATGCATCTCCATCTCTCTCTCTGTCTCTTCTCCCTCTCTCTTTGTCCCCAAAAGACAATGGTAATTTTGGAGAGATAGTTTCAGTTAAGTGGGGGGGGGGGGGTATGAAAAAATCACATGTGGGGAGATGTGGGTGAGTGGGAGGGTATGGGAGTAAAGGTGGCCAATGTGGATGACTTTTTCTAGGAGTCTGACTGAGAATCAGAGGAGAGACACAGGGTAGAGCTTTAGGTGATAAAAGGGTCGGGTGAGTGATTTTAAAAATCTGGATATGTTTGTAGGCAGCAGAGAAGCCAGTGGCTAAAGAAAGATTGAAGCTTTCTTAGCAAGAGAGGATGTTAGAAAGGACAAGTTCCTGGAGGAAGTAGGAGAGGTGAGACCGAGGGCACAAGTAGAGAGGGCAGTTTTGACAAGGAGAAAGTATTGCTCTTCATAGACTGGAACAAAGAAAGAGAATGTTGAGGGGATCTGAGGAATAGAATTGGAAAGGAGGATCCTCATTGTGGCTTCTATTTTCTTTCTATTAAGAAGGTATATTATTGGGCAGCTAGGTGGCACAGTCGATAGGAAAATCAGCCCTGGAGTCAGGAGGACCTGAATTCAAATCTAGCCTCAGACAATTACTAGCTGTATGATCCTGGGCAGTCGCTTAACCTCTAAACACCATTTAAAACATTTATCCTTATACTTTGTTTTTATAATTAAATTCACTTACAAACATATCCCTCCTCTATACCCAGAGAGAAATTTTTTAGTTTTTAGGTAAAGTCTTACTCTGGAAGGAGAGAAAGGGAGAAATGAGGTAGATAGCTTAAAGAGAAAAATCAAAGGATCGTAAATCTAGAGTTGACATCAGGGGTCATCTAGTACAGCCCCCTCATTCTACAGATGAGGAAACTGAGGCCAAGAATGTTAAGTGACTTGTCTAAGGTTCCACTGGACTTTGATGACTGGAGGAGAGAGTGAGGCTGATGACTTTGCTTGGCTCTGACTCACTTGAATCCAACTCCCTGTGAAATCAAGATATCACTCTCCTGATGTCATTGGTCTTCTTTGAGAATGAAGAACAAACAACAATGTTGTAGAGGTACAAGTGTCAGATATGAGATATGAAACTAGGTCTTCTGATGCTCAAGTCAATGCTCTTTAAATAAAAGAGAAGCCACACATGAGGACCCTCCCTCCTTTCTACTTCTACTGGGTTAGAGTAGCTGTGAGTATTGTGACAGAATCAATCAGGATCAATTAAAAGAATTACTCTTTACTAGCCAGGGCCCAGCTAAGCTTAGATAGAAAACGCAATTTTATAGTGGACATATAACAATTTATAGTGTACTAATCTGTATAATTGTATGAATTCTTCCAGTGGCATTCAGCAGTATGTGAGTATGAGTGAGAAAAGATAGATGGTGGGGAAATCCCAGAGTTTGTGTTTAGAAAGTTATGAGTGGCAGAAGGATGCAGAAACGAGGGATTTCAGGGTAGAGAATAGTATAAAGTAGACCTAGTTAATTATAAGGTCATTATTAGGAACAGAGGAAAAGTTATGCCAGAGTCCTGATAGGCTGGGAAAGCAGGGAAGGGTGGTATGACTGAAGGAAGTATGGATTTAGGAGGAATAAGATAGAAGGAAGAGACAGAATGATGAGGGGATGGTCTGAGCAGAATTTCAGAGTTCTAGATGATGACTAGTCATGGGTGATGGTGAGATCATGGGTTTGGACATTCTTGTATGTGACAAGTGGAGGGAAAGTAATAGATCATGGAAACTGAGAAGCAGATAGATTGGGAAGCAAGGGTGTTTCAGGGAATTTCAAAACAAATATTGGCAATAGAAAGGGAGCAGAGAACAAAATGGATAGATAAGCATGAGAGAGCAGGGATGGGAGTTTCAAATAGCCTTTGATGCTGAACAACAGAGACTCAGAAAGTAAGAAGAAGAGTTTGCTCGCTAAAGGACATTAGATGATCAGCCTTTTTAGGAGGCAACAGCAGCTCTGCCCCAAGGTCCAGCTTTGATGTGGATTTGATAGCTACTCTAACCTGTGGCTCCAAGAAGCTGCAGCATGAGCAACAGCCACACCCCAGTAAAACCATCCTGGCAGACACACTAAACCAGGCTGAAGGTAACCCATAGGCCTCAAACCCATCGGTGAGTCAGGGGGGTGTCTACCCCAAGCATGTGAAGACTCCCCTTGGTAGAATGGAAGGATGAGAACAAATTGTTCCAATGTCCATGAAGGTGGCTGAAGCAGGTGGTGGAGCACTTAGGGCCTCAAAGAAACCAAGGTTGTCTACTGTATCACAGGCCATCTCCAGCCATCTCACCACTGGACCTTGATGACTCTGGAAGAGAGAGTGAGGCTGATGACTTTGTGTAACTGCCTCACTTAAATTCAGTTCACAGGCAAATCAAGACACTCCTTGATGTCACTAGTACTCTTCAAAAAATGAAGAAAGAATAACAACAAATGGAGAAAGGTGTTGGGGATGGAAGCTGAGCCCCTGAGTCTGTGGTGATGACAGACCTGGTGTTTGTCCTGGCTACTTTTCTCATCCTTCCCGATGGCAGCTCTGCCTCAGCCTTCTGCTCAAATGCTGACTTGATTTTCTGTCCTTGGGAAAAGTCTCTAAGTCTCTCTGGGGTAATCAGACATCTGTAAAATGGTAGAGCTGGATTAGATGACCTCTATTGTCTTTTTCAGCATTAGCTCCTATGATTGACAGCTATGTTCATTCATTCAACAATTATGTATTGAATGCTTAGTGGAGTATGCCGAGTACTGGTCTGGGAGTTAGAAAACTTGAAGGGGAAAATAAAATCAATACCCAAGGTGGACCAGAGGTAGAATTATTATTACTGAGAATGGGATGACAATCTGCTGTGCTTTGGCTGGGAAATTCTCTCCTTTTCCTCATCTGAATCCCTGTGGTTCAGAGTCAAAGACCAACTAGGCAAAAAAAAAAAATCTGTTCTCTGGCACAATTCGTCCCCCATCTAGCTCTTCCCTCCTTCTATTATTCCATTATTTTTCCTGGAATTCTTTTCTACTGTTAACAACAACCCCTCTTCTTCTGTAATTCTTTCCATCTTTTCTCTGGGGCTCAGATTTCTCTTCTTTAAAAAGAGGGGGATTGGTTTAGAACAGGAGTTCCTAACCTTTTTGGTGCTATGGACCCTTTGGGCAGCCTTGCGAAACCTATGGACCCCTTTGCAGAATGTTTTAAAATGTACAAAATAAAATACGTAGGATTAAAAAGGAAACCAATCCTTTAAATTAAGATATAATCTCCTCCTCTCCCTGCTCCAAGTTCACAGACCCCTGAGATCTGTCCATCAATCTCAGGTTGAGAAGTTCTGGATTGGAGGGTTTCTTCTGTCTTTGACATTCTGTGATTCCAATATTTATAAGAGGACATAAATAGAACATATTCCATATCTTTATGCAGCTTATGGTCTAGTAGTAGAATCTTTACAAAGACATTCACAATAGGCAGAACCATAACTAGGAATGCTGGGCCCTGGAGCAAATTCTGTTGTGCTTGACAGAAGGGATGTGTGTGGCTGACAGATAAATATCTGGAGACTGCTGTCATGAGAGCTGAGGAAGTTACTGGGAGGCCAGAGTGGTAGGTAGATGGTGAGACAAGGACTGATTGTATTTCAGGGGTGGGCCATGGAGTGCAGCTGGATAGACTGCTGGGCCTGGAATCAGGAAGAACTGAGTTCAAGGCTGGCCTCAGATTTTTCCTAGTTGTGTGACCCTAGCCAAGTCACTTAATTGTTTGTTTCAGTTTCCTCATCTGTAAAATGAGTTGAGAAGGAAATGGCAAATCACTCCAGTATCTTTGCCAAAAAAAAAACAAAACAAAAAAAACCCAAATAGGGACATGGCTGAAAAAGATTAAACAACAACAGGGCTGGGGAAGTGGGCAGGAGAGTGGCCTGGAGGGTCAGAGATGATAATAATAAGGATCTGGAAAGGATATAGTGAACTTTTTTTTGGAGGGGGGAAGGCTAGGCAATTGGGGTTAAGTGACTTGCCCAAGGTCACACAGCTAGCAAGTGTGTCAAGTGTCTGATGTCAAATTTGAACTCAGATCTTCCTGACTCCAATCCAGCACTCTATACACTGCGCCACCTAGCTTGTCTTGAAGGATGTGGTGGCTGCAGAGACTATAGCCGAGAATGGTAACCTGGGTGCCAAATGAGGGATCAGGCTGGTTAGTTGGGACAGTGTTCTGAGACAGGTAAGGAACAGGGAGGCAGAGGGAAGGATATCAGTATTTGGGGCAGAACTCTGGCTTCCCTGTGCTAGTTTCTGTTCTGACAGGATTCCTTTAAATATTGAGCTCCCTCTTTACATTTATTTTTCTCAAAAAAAAAATCATAACATAATTATCATTTAAAACATAAAAAAATTATCATTTAAAATAAAAAAGGCCACAAGCCTTTAAAAGAAAGTTATGAAAACTGTCAAATGAAAAAAAAATTGTGACTGATAGTTCTATTCAGTCATTCTGTGAATACCAGTCAGCATAGTCACAAAATGACTCAGAAGATTTAGATTATGGTAAACCAGATTATTCATCTCATCTTTTTACACTTGTTTTCCTCATCTTATGTGTTACACCCAGGAAAGGGATCTGGGAGTCACTTCCTTGAAGAAGTTGATTAGCTCAGTGTATGGTTAGGGCTGTGAACTTCAAATATTCATGTGTCAAAAGAATATGCATGTTAATAGCAAAACACATTCCTTTCAGCTGCTATATCCTCTTCTGATGGCTTTCTGTGTTTTTAAAATGTTTTTGTTGCTATTCATTTATTATCCAGTCTCCTCTATAGTTAGCTATGGTTGTATCAGTCTACCATTATTGTCATGGTTCTGCCTTCATTGCATCTAATCATATTTTTCCAACATTTAAAAAATTCATACTTGCAATTTTTAAAGTGCCAAAATATTCTATTATTTTTATATTACACAATTTGTTCAACCATTACCCAATGGTTGGATAGGGTTTTTTTTTTTTTGCTATTACAAACAAAGCTGTTCTGAATATTTTTGTACAGATGGATTTTTAGTTATTTTATTTAACATCCTTAGGGAATAGTTCTAGTAGGGAAGATATCTCTGTCAAAGGTCTATAAGCAGTTTTATAACACTGTACATTGGCATGTTGCTTTACAAAAGATTGCACCAACTCACAATTCCACAAACGTAAGCAAATCTTCCTCCACAACACTCTCCCCAAGACTTAATTTTATCATTTTGTACTATCAGTTTAATGGCTGTAAAGGCAGTCCCTAAAAACTGTTAAAACTATCTGATTAGAGTTTGGGCACTTTTCAAGTAGTTACTGACAATCTACTCAAGTATACCTTTTTTTTTTGGTCTTTTTCGAGGGGGGAAGGCAGGGCAATTGGGGTTAAGTGACTTGCCCAAGGCCACAAGATTAGTGTTAAGTATTTGTGGTCCGATTTGAACTCAGGTCCTCCTGACTTCAGAGCCGGTACCCTATTCACTGCGCCACCTACCTGCCCAAGTATACACTTTTAATAACGGAAAGTTTCAATTCTCATGTGGTTTATTTTGTGATACCAAGCCACATGTATTACCTTGGGAAAGCTGGCATGGATTGGTGGGCAGCATTATATCGTGGTCATAATTTTCAAGTACAGGTGTGCAGTTTTAAAACTTTTCCCAGGATATGCATATCCCTTTCACTGTGCTATCGAGGCCAACAATATCTTGGGCATTTATCTTCACATTTGTTAAATGTTTACTATAGACAGAATACTGCTTTGGATAAGTCACCAAGAAAGAGAAAATGTCATCTTGCCCTAAGATAAGATGGCAGCCCTTCCTGGAACATTACCCACATCTCTGGTCATACTGCACCAGAGAGAACTAGAAGAATTTCATCAAAGATGACAAAGGGATCCAGAGACATCCATATGAAGGCAGATTTTTAAAATTTTAGAATTCCACATTGGAAAGACAAAAACTAAAGGGACAGCAGTGAAATTTTTATAATGACAAATGGTCTGGAAAAGGTGAACCCAGAGCTTCTTATGAAGCAAATACCAAAATTCTAAAAAGGGGGCATTCTATGAACTGAAGCAAGGTAAATTTAGGATTTTTTTTTTGGGGGGGGGGGATAAAAAACAAACCATGAAACTCATATTGAGAGGCAATACCCAAATAGATTTGTGATCTTATCAACATTAGTATTTGCAATGATGCAAAACCCAATTCCTGCCCATTCTACAGACTCTTGTACATCTTCCCAAGTTAGATCCACCCAATGTGCTGGCTAGTCCTCCTTATTCTTGTACATCAGGAGAGCACATGGACTCTCCAGTTTTCCCCCCTCATACATTTCTTTGATGATTCCTTGAGTTGTTTATAATGTGTTACACTTTGCTCACACTAGCCTTCCCATGGTCTCCTAGGTGATATTAATTTTAAATAGGAGACCCATGGCACGACCAGAGTGGCAGCTACACCATTGCACAATACTTGCACTTTTAAAAAATGGACCTTTGTATTGGGGAGAAGCTTGGAGTTATTAAAGAAGCTTTACAATTTTCCAAGGGAACAAAATCAAGAAATGATGCAAATTGAAAATACAAAACATCATTAGATCCTAACAGGGTGAAGGAAATGGTATTTGGGAGTTGTTTTTAACTTTTGCAGATAAAGTCAAAGGGGGACAATGTCATATAAAGAGTAAAGTGCACTTGGTTCTGGAATCAGAGGATGTGGGTTCAAATGCCACCTGATGCTTGCTGCCAACATGACCTTAGCCAAGTCAGTTAATCTTGCTGGACCTGATCCTTGTGTAAAAACAAGAGGTGGCTTTCAAAATTCTCTCCACCTCTAAATCTATGAATATTTACTTATTACAGGGGATTTAATGAGGGAATTTTGATTGTAAGCTCCTTGGGAGCAAGACGTTTTATGGACATGCCTTATCTATTGCTTAGTACAGAAGAGATGTGTAAAAAAGATAGAAATTCCAAGCTAGGTTATTAGCAGTTAGCTCTATAATTAATTTAGAAGTATTTAAGGGCTTACTAGGTGCTAGGCACTGTGCTAGAGGGTAGTGATACAATGAATGAAACAAGCCCTGCTCACAAAGAACTGACATTCTAATGGGGGAGACAAGGCCATTTACTATGTATATACAGAATGAAGAGAACAAGTTATATGCAAAGTTGTTCAAGTGGGAGGCCCCTGGCAGTTCAGTGGATTAAGAACTTTATGTATTGGGTGGTACTTATGTCTTGGAAGAAAGGGAGGGCACTATCCCAGGCCTGGGAACAACTGGTACAGTTGGGAGGAGACATTGTGTGTGAAGAACAGGTCATTTTGGTCGCATCATCAATCGAGAGAGGGGAGTCAGGGATGATTGGCATAGAGAAAGTATTTAAAATGCTAGAAATGACTCGTAGCCAAAGCCACCCAAAGAGTTTATCTAGCAGTAGCGGAGGGAAGACTCATCCATGAAGTTAACCTTGCCATAAGACAGGATCTAAGCATGTATCAAATGAATGGGACAGACATTAAGGGCTATTAAGAGTCTGGAGGAGGATTCATTCATTCATTCGTGATGATTTTTCATGGAGGACTAAGATGGTCAAAGAAGGTTTCAAGTCAGATGAAATAGTCCTTGAAGGTTGCACAGGATTCAACTGGGCAGAAGATGGAAGTAGGGAGTCCAGGTAGAAGGAGCACAGTAAACAGAGGCAAGCATGTGAAAGGCGGGCTCTGGGAATATTGTCAGTTGGGCTGGACCCCAAGTTTCTTGCATGACGCTCTTCTCTGTGTTGGAATCCTGGGTATGTCTGACGCAGTGGGTGCAATTCTTTAACTTTCAGGAGTTCCTGAGATGACCAGAATATAGTCACATTTTACCTTGCTCTCCAAGTCTGTTCAACCTTTGGGACTCCAAAGGAGCCACCTTGGAAATACTGGTCCACTGTTGCTGACAGACTCCAATGATTGTACATTAATTTCAGAAAATTTCATCCCTCTAGGCTCCATTTCTCCCTATTCTTACCTGCCTCTCAACCAGAACCTCCCACTTCCCTCTTCTGTCAGCCTTGTCAACCCTATTTCACCCTACCCTCCATTCCACTTTCTTTCCTCTCAAGAGACTTTGGGTTCCCAAATCTCCTATAGGGGCATAAATCTCTGGATAAGTGCATGGTAATCAAGTGACATGGAGCTTTGGAGAACTTTTTATTGTTTAAAAGTCATAATTGAAGCTTCAAAAAACATACAACCCAACGTGTCCCACCCCCATACCCCCTCTCCCCAGAGGAGAACATGGGGTTGCCCCCTCCTATCCTGCTGGCCAGGACCCTGCCCTGGGGAGCCTGCCTGCCTGCCCTCCACCTGCCAAGCCATTCATCGGCTGGAGAGAGGCCCTGTGGTCGGGTGGGGGTCAGTCCCCGTCCCCCATCCCTGCACATGCAGTCTGTGAGACACTGTGGGGGAGGAGGCTCTCCGGAAAAGAGGGGCCCCAGAGGGGGAAGACGCAGAGCCAGCCCCCACACACCCCTACCCCTCCCCAGCCACCCTGTTCAAGGGAAGCTGTCATCGTCATCTTCGGCCATCTCCTTAGCAAACTCCAAATCCTGCTGCTCTCTCTCACGTCGCTCCTGGAGAAAAGGAGTCAAGGGATTAAGGTCTTGAGCTGTGTGCAATCACTCCTTTCTCTCCCAACACAATAGCTAATAACAAAAATGTACCCCAAGGGCACCAACTCAAATGTCACCCAACATCTGTGACTCTCTTCTCCCTGCTGCAAGGCAAGGTTTTTCACAATCAAAGATGTAAGAGCTTACCTCTGCAGACTCGAGGTCCTTGTTATAAGATTTGGGAGGGAACCTCATGGCCTAAAGGGAAAGATGGACAGAGTTAAGACTCCTGAAGCTGAACCAAGTTTATAAACTTAATGTTTTCTAACTTTGTCACTTAAGAGAAGCAGAAAGACTGACATCCAGATGTAGTGTGAAGTACACTGGATCGGATGTCTGGACACCTGAATTCTAATTCTGGCTGTTAAACCCACTAACAAATATAATGTAAGCTTCCGGAAGGCAGTCTCACATTTGCATTTTTACCTCCAGTTACTTGAATATAGCTTACTAAATTCTTATTGTGCTGTAACTAGTGTGCTACTTCAAGCAAGTCATTTAGGCTCTACGGGCCTTAGTTTACTTATCTGGAAAAAGAAAAAGTTGGATTAGATGACCTTTGAGGGTTCTTTTGGCTCTAATACCCCAGTTTTTGTAACTGAGCTGGGGGACTAGGTAGTATTAACCAACTCTACATCAAAAACACACAACAAACAGATACTTCATAAAGACCAATGGCTTACTGGTGTAAGTTCCCACTGCTGCGATGCTTACCTTGACAGACATATTGTGGATGTCTAGGCAGAAGGAGATGCGCTGGTGGAAAGCCAACTGAGGCTCTCGGGTAGAATAAATGTCAATCATCTCCTTGGACTGGACATATCCCTTTTCGTGGTTGATGCTAGCCTCTATGACACCATCTCGGATGGCCTACACGCCCCACAGCGAGAACAAAAAGGGATTGTCAAAAAGATTCTTCAAGTCCCCATATCCTTCTGCTTTCATGTTCCCACAATATTTTCTCATCTTGTTTCTGCCTCTGAAGGTAAGTAAAAGAATCCATTTGACTATGCTGGAATAGCTACTGCGGTTTCTTCCCAGGAAAAACTGACAATGCTAAGACTATAATCTCCTTTCCTCCCTGTCCCTCAGCACCTCTATGTCCCCTAACCTTTAGGAAGATAATGAGTTGGGCCACAGTTTGGTCTCTGATTCATTCCCACCTTGGCAACAATGAACTCTGCATCCTCTGGGCTATCCAGTTGCAGCTTCTGGGCAATGTCAGCCAGGGAGATTCGGGAGTAGGAGAGACTGATCATGCGCACACCTCAGAGAGGAAGGAGGGGCAGAATGAGTACAGGCTTTTCCCAAACACATACCTTTTGAAGAATCTCAGCCACGAAGAAGTTCTTTCACTAAACCCCCAAACCTTGATCCATACCTGTTTTAATTACATTGTGTCGCAGTCGTATGATTAAGGTGTAGGTCCCATCTGCCTGAAACTTTTCTCCAAACTGATCCAGGACCAGGTTGAACTTGGCTAGGTTTCCTGTCCTGACAGCTGAGAGGAGATAAGAAAAGCTGGAATGAGGGAGAAGGGAGGTAGGTCAAAAGCAGGACTCTCAGGGTTGTGAGGCAGCCCAGCTCTACCTTGGGTCAGAAGAAAGTAGGGCATAAGGGAGCGCTTAAGTGAGGGCTGACGAAACTGTAGTCGGTCTGGGATCTCCCCTAGCAGTAGCTCCACGACAATGAGCAGCTTGTGCACCTGTGGAAGGAATGGTGAAATGAAAAGCTAGAATCTTCAAATAAGAAACACTGGTTCTATGATGGAAAAAGGTGCCAGAGCCCTGTTTTGGGAGGCAAATTTTAAGAACCTCAGGGACACTGTACATACCTATCTCTCAACTTAATTTTACTTGGTTACAGGGAAGGTTTCTATCCCATGCTGATTTCAGAATAAAGCTCTAAGGGGGCGGCCAGGTAGCACAATGAGTAAGAGTACCAGCCCCAGAGTTGGGATGACCTGGGATCGAATCCAGGCTCAGATACTTAGCACCATACCCAGAAATAACTGGCCGTGTAACCTTAAGCAAGTTACTTAACTCCAATTGCTTAAAAAAAAAAAGAATAAAGCTCTAAGAATAACACATCTGTTCCCATTTCCTACCTACATGCTTGCTTGGCACCTCAGTCTGGTGCAGAGAGGGTAAAACTGCTGCCCCCAAGACAACTTGTCAGTGAAATGGGAGAGGCATTCATGGCAGTGGCAAGCACATCAAAATGCCGGAGATTCAGGTTCTGTTATATGGAGTTGGTTTAAAGACCTGCTAGCTAGCTATAGGTCAGGTGGGCTGGTAGGTTAGGGCTGTCAAAGAAATGGGAAGGAAAAAGGGAGAAGGTGGTAGACTGGATCTGGGGGTGCAGATAAAAGGTGGCTGAGCTGGAAGGTGTTAGCTAGGAAATGGGAGCAAACAAAGGCAACTTCAGAGGACTAAAGGCTATAAATGTGGTCCCCTAGGTGACAGTGTGGGATGGCACTGGAGGCTGAAGAATTGGAGCGCAAGTTCTGGGGTATCTGTAGAGGGGGAGAGAGGAGGGCGGTAAGGGCAGGGAGTAAGGGAGTATCGTGAAGGAAAAGGGAGCTGAACTGGCAGAAGAATTCACTGTTACCTGCCTCTCCCTTAAATGAATTTAAGTGTATTTAAACAATTTTTCCCCTGATTAATGATTTGCATTCCCCATTTGCAGTTTTAAAATCCATTATCAAACATTTTTGTTCTACTCAAAAAAGCTTCAATGAGGCTGGTTTTAAGTTGCTTTTTACTTGTCTATTAACCTAAAATGAAATTATCACTGTCAGTGGCAACTGAAAGTTTCCATTTCTTGCTTCCAGTGCTGGGTCACAGACTGGCAAAACAGATAGTCATCACAAACCTCTCCTCCAGTAGGAAGACACCCAGCTACCCCTTTGTGCATGTGGGAGGTTGACAGAGGTCTCACACACATACCTTACATGAGATTTTGGACTTTTTCAATGTACTGATCAAGTGTGCTGACCTTTTTCCTCTCTAAAAAGTACTTATCATATGGGATGGCTCTCTGGGAGAAGAACATATACAGGCAATGCTATGGTGATGTAAGAAATGGAAAATATCAATAAAAAACTTATTAAAAAAATAACACATCTCCCTTCCTTTGTTATCTGAAGAATCTGGATGGGAAGCTGGGAGGACTGGCTGCATGACTCATCAGATGTCTGGCCTCATTTCAAGTCACGGATTTTGCCCATCCCACTCCCCTCCAATTATGCACAACTATTTTCCTTGTGCTCCACCCCATGGTCTTTTACCCCAATGTTTATTGGATGTTAAAAACTAAAGGTCTTAGTTGCTTGTGGCTTATAAAGAGATTTTAATATTTCTTTTCTTCAATGATAAGCTGTCTTGTGCCTTTGTATCTACTTTTCCTTTTATTTGAAATGTTCTCTCCAACTTCTCTCTCAGCCTGTCAAAATTTTAGCCATCCCTCCAGGCCTATCTTCCTCCATAAAGCCTTCTCTGGAGGTAGTCCTCTGCCCATACAACTCATGCTGGACTAGCTTATATGATCTTATTTGATCCTCACAACAATCTAGAAGTAGACTGTACAAACCTCATTTTACTGATTAAGATATTAAGTAGAGGCAGCTAGGTGGAGCAGTGAATAGAACAACTGGCCCTGGAGTCAGGAGGACCTGAGTTCAAATCTGGCCCCGGACACTTAACACAAAAACTAGCCATGTGACCTTGGACAAGTCACTTAACCCCAACTGACCTACCTTCCCCCTCCAAAAAAGCAAAAACAAACAAACAAAAAAGAAATTGAGTAAAGTTCATGAACTTGCTCAAAGATACAAGCTAGTTAGTGGCAGAGCTGAGTCTTTCTTCTAACTTCAAGTTTAGAGTTATCTGAGGGCAGGAACCATGCCTTATACTACTTTCATATGCCCTAAAATGCTGAAAATGTACTAAGTACCAGCTATCAATTCCAAAAAGGCTTACAAGGCCAAATTTACTCCCTATCTGGTCAGGTTAATATCAAAGAAATAATCCTGACCACAGAGTGCATCTCCAGATTAGGCCAATTATGTCACAAGAGCACCCGAGTGGTCAACCTGGTCTAGGAGAGGACCTATGACTAGATTAGAGCAACCAGAACAAATGACTCCAAGCCCATTTCTCAGTGATTATGAATCAGGAACGGCATCCTGAAATTTCTTTTAAACAGTAAGTTTCTAGAATAAGGGGTAATATCTTGTATAGGTCTCTTAATATAGTGTTATTAGTGTTATACACAAAGAGATGTTTGCTGACACTTTAATGAAGACGTGGAGGAACAATCAGGAGCAGAGGGAAAAGAGAATGAGCAAGTGAGCAAGCAAGAAATGACGGCTGCTCCTTACCGTCTGTTTGAAGCCGACAGCTGTGTGTTGGGGGGCCTTGCGCAAAGCGTTGGTCATTGTTCTTCGGGCCTCCGAGTATTCCAGCTGGATGGCTTTGATTCGCCCTTCACGTACAGGGAAAAAAGGAGGGAGAGCATGAACTACTCAAAAAGTACCATCCCAACCCCTCCTCTGATCTAGAGCTCCTAATTGAACTGTACCCCCCAGACCCACACTAAGGAGCCATGCCCACTCTCCTGGCAAAGAGGAATGTAGCATGTCCTACAGCTCCTTCTGGAGAGTGGGTAAGAATCCCCTTTCTCACCTGTGTAGTAGAGGTACCTTGCCCACTCATTGTTGTTGGCTTGCTCAGGGAACACGGACTTGGACACCAATTTCTCAGCCTGGTCATACAGGCTGTAATGCAGGTAGTTTCTCAACAAGAGGTTAAGTAGAGTGGCCTGGCCATCTGCATCATGCCTAAGGGTGGCCGTCCGTAACCTGGCATGCAGGAAACTGCAAGGAGAGAGTCTGTGAGTGCTGACTACAACCAATCCCTCTAACTACCCATTACTCTTGCCCCCTTAGCACAATTACATATAGTTTACACCTCCTCAAACATCTCTTAAGTGTCACCAAGCACCTTCCAAATAAAACTGGAAAGTAGAGCTCTTTTCCTTTGGTACCTGACAGCCTTCCCCCATCAACACAGGGTTCTATCCAGAAATAACAAACAGTCTGTGGTCTCAATGATCTCAGTGGACTAAGAGGAAGACAGCATTGCATAGTCTAGAGAGTGGTGGGTATGGAGGTGAGCAGATCTGGATTCAAATTCCAATTCCTGGGGGTGGCGAGGTGACGCAGTGAATAGAGCACCAGCCCTGGAGTCAGGAGGACCTGAGTTCAAATCCGGCCTCAGACACTTAACATGAAAACTAGCTGTGTGACCTTGGACAAATCACTTAACCCCAAATTTCCTCCAAAAAAAGCAAAAAAAGAAATTTCCAATTCCTGCCTTTCCTAGGCCCCTAAGTCACAGGCTGGTGATCTGACTTAGAAGAGAGTTTCCAAAGTTGTAGAGACTACACATCAATGGATCAGCCCTTGACTGCTCACAGCTTGGTCAGAGGTCCCCTTACCTTCGTACCACATCCAGTTTGTCTAAGAACTCATAGACACGGGCATGGTAATAATAACACTTTGCTGCCACCAGGTCCAGGGCTCGGCGGTTCTGTGTACTGATTTTCTGCATGAGGTCATCGGAAACTCTTTGTGCCTAGAAAGGGAGTAAAAATAAATGTAAGTGTGTGTAGTGTAATCTGGTGTATATAATACAGAAGACTGAACTAAGCATCTACAGCTTCTCCAGTCCAAGAACCTGGATGCTATTCTCTTGTTCCTTGTGCTCTAGAAGAGTGATGGCAGGACTGTTCACTTGTAGCTGGAAGAACCTAATGGTATCTTGAACAGGATGACCTTCAGTAATCAACTCTACCTCCCTCAATAAGTAGGGGATGACTGATGATTGTCCAATGACATTACCATCTATTCAGGATGGCAACGAGGGGTCCTCCCTTGATGGAAAGTTAAGGGAATAACAACATTGGAAGATCAGTAAACCGTAAACAGTTCTTAATGACCCAAGGGTCAGAAACTGGACCCAGTTTTTCCAATCAATTCTACATATATCTTATATAGTTTGTTCCCAAATCTCTTATGCCAGTATAGTTCATATAGCAATGCTTGTTGGGCCACGTTCACCACCACCATGGTTCCTTGCTTAATACCTCTTTGTAGCGCTTGCTGTTCATCAGGTAGATGACCATGAGAAGCTGGAGATATGCCTCCACTTCAGGTAAGAGAGGGGCTGAGGCAGCTTTTCCTGTCCTGGGACGGAACTGTAAATCTGCTTCTGTATCCATGGGCTAGAAGAGATCAGTGCCACTTAGGAAGTACCCCAATTAAAAGTACTTATGATGTACTCAAGACTATTGGTGTAGACATATAAGACATATTTCTAAGTCTCAAAAGCTTACAGTTTAGCAGGAGAAACAAAAACACCATGTATAAAAGGAAGAGAGAGGTTACAATTAACTGTTAAATTACACGAGACAGACATGAAATATACAATATCTGGACCTTCTAAAGTCATAAGGCAGCATCAATTGTTGCAAGGTGAAAAATGAAAATGTTATATTGCCTTTTTTGGGGGGGAGACAGGGTGGGGAGAATAGGTTTCCCTATCTCATCCAGGCTGGAAGTGCAATGGACCCTATCCTACTATTGATCAGTACAGGAAATTTGACTGCTTGTCTCTAACTTGGGCCTCTTCGCTCCTCTTTAGACAAACCCACTTTAAAGGGGTTCACCATATTGGTGCTGATCTTAGTGTAGACACCTGTCTTGGTCAACTGCAACTCAGAACTGCCAAGCTCAAGTGATCTGATCTACCAGCCTTGGTCTCCTCAAAATCAGAGATTCAGGTGTGTATCATCATGCCCAGTTTACATGATACCCATACATCTAAGTCACTATGTTGCTTCAAGATCATAAATATGTATTGTTCAAAAATTCCCATTTGACATATTTAGAGATGTTAAGACTCATTAAAATTTGAAGAAATTGCTTTTTACTCTTCTTTTTCAGTTTTTCTGGAAAAAAAAAGTTCTGTTCTTCCATTATTACATCACAGCATTTCTTAGGCTTTCATATCTAGTGCTGACTATAAATATCAAAGGATTTTAGAAGTAGATCACCAAGTACCTGGGCTAGACCTTAAAAGATAGGTTAAGATGTGGGTAGGAGAAAGGAAGAAGGGACAGCTTTGGATGGGTGGGAGGTCTAAAATATAAACAGAAGTAAGAAGTAAGAAGAGGTATGGCACATTCATGGGACAGTAGGATAGCCCTAATCATACAAGAAGTACACAGAAGGAATTCCCTGCCTTTTCTGGTCAGGGAAAGGAGACTGTAAGGTTGAAAGAAGGTTGGTTTCCTTGGCTAACTGAAGGTGCTACTGAAATGTTAACTGTTGAGGCAGAACTTTCTAGATCACTTCTTCACACTTTTTATTCAAGACAACAGAGGCCTTAGGGAGCAGTTAAAATCAAATATGAAAGGATATGCAGGGAAGAAAGTCTGCCTAATATACACTCCTTAGCATGGTCTGACCCACTCACCTCTTCCAAGAAGGCTAGTAAGAAATCACGGGTGGCATTACAGGAGGTGAAAAAGCCAAGAACAGCCTTGTAGAGAACATAAGGGTTGAGACGGCGTGAAGTGGAAGGTAGCATCCGAAGGGCCCTCAGTACAAAGCGGGGCTCCTTGCCTGACACAGCCTTCTCCAGCTGCTTCACATGCTCCTTGATGTCTGTGGAGGACCAGAGGATTAAACATACCCCTTTCCTCCCCCACTCTAACCCCCAGCTTGCCCTTATCCCCCCAAGCCATATACCAAACTACTAAGTTACATAAGGGGCTTTCTTTGACAGCAGGGGTTAGTAACATTGTCAGCCCTGAATGCGACTACTGGGGTGGTAGAGAGTTTATAATGTTTTATTTGCAGTTCTAAAGCACAGCCAGAAAACAAGGAAAAATTGGAGATGGGGCAACAAAGGGAATAAAGGAAGGGGGCAGAGAAATGAAAAATGAAAGATTCATTTGACAGGGAGTAATAATGCCAACAATAATCACTCAGTGGTACTTGTGCTCTAGAGATTGTCTTTACTATCTTAAACAGAATTTCAAAGAGCATAAACATTTACATATAACAAGCAGTCCTGCCTCTTACAGATACTGGATGTGTGACTGGGGCAAATCACTTAATCTATCAGACACGGTTTTCAAGCAACTCTTCAGGACTCTAAATTATAGAGAAGTTGGTTTGAATTTGTTAAATTAAGTTCCCCACATCTATGAAGTCACAGGGCCAATTTAAAAAACAACCTATCATCACAAAGAAATTTCTGACTGTAATGGTTAGAAGAGCTCAAAACTGCCACTACCATAAATGATGTAAGCAGAGATGCACCAATCCCAATGCTTCTGGGAGACTTAAGGGGTTCACTAACAGTGGGAAAGAGACCATTGGTTCTCAAACTTTTTGGTCTCTTATTTTCTTAAAAATTACTGAGGATCCCTTTCTTTTGTTTACCTGTATTACATCTACTGATATTTACCATATTAGAAATGTGAAAATCTAAAAAAAAATTATTATGAAAAACAGTTTTGATTGGTACTGTAGGAAGAGATTCCCAGCCCTTTTCTGGCTAGGGAAAGGAGACTTTAAAAGGCAGTTCACATTCTCCAACACCTGTGGGATACATGTGAAATCATATCCCAAAAAGGATATCTAAAGAACTGTGAAGTTTACATAAAGTATATTAAGGCATTTACACAAAACAGCTCTCTTCTACAATGAGGACAAGGCAAGCAGGGGCAGATAATCCAAGAACTAGAAGGTCTTGGAAGGAAAAGCACAGGGTAGCACGGAAGGAAGTGGGGGTAGGACCCTCCCCTCCAACCAAGGGGAAGACCCAACTGGGTGTATGGGTCCTTGTATGTTCCAGTAGACTGTAAAATCTGATACTAGGATGGGCTTGGAGCAAAAGAAACAAGGAAGTGAGAAAGCGGTGCACAGCCCTCATTATGCCAGCCTGACCAAAGCCATCCTGGGCAGGGTGGCGTCCGGCCGCAAAGCATGCATGCATGCAGGGGTCCCCGCCAGATGTCACGTCCACGTATGGCCGGCCTCGGAACGGGGGCAGCAGAGCGACCCCCGGAGATGCGGGCATGGGTGGCTGGAGATAATCCCGGGATGGGATTGGAAAAGGGGCGCGGGGACCCCCAGGGGCTGGGGGAGGGGCCCTGTCCCAGCTCAGCCCCCATCCCCACCCCTCCACAGCAGGCGCGGACCCGGACCCTCACCCTCCAAGGTGACTGTGTCCAGCTCCCGCTGGGAGCGCTCTGCCAAGGCCATTTTGCCCTCGCCTTCCCCGGCTGCTCCGCCGGCCGCCGCCGCCGCCTCCTCCTTCATCTCCACATCCAGGGGGGCGGCCGGGGGAGGCGGCGGCGGAGGCGGCGGCGGCTCTTGCTCTCCCCCGCCGGGCGGCTGCTTCGCCTTGTCGGCGCCGCGGCGCCGCGCTGAGCCCTCTTGCTTCATGGCGCCCGGAGTCCCGGGGCGCGGCCTAGTCTGGGGGGCCGGAGCCGGGGCCTCTCGTGAGCGCTCGCGACGGGGACCGGGAGCGCCGGACGGGGCCTATGCGCGCGCGCGGGCTCGCGTCCTGGCGCACGATGACGGAGCAGCTGCAAACCCTTCACCGGCGTTGGGGCTTCTGGGACATGCCCAGGCCCTGGGGGCCGATAGCCGAGTAGGAACAGGGAGAAGAAATCAAGCACCGAGTTTCAGGCCTGATGCTGACGTAACGAGAGAGGGGTGGAGGGTCGGGGAGGAGCCAATCTGCGACTTCCCTCCCTGTCCCGCCCTGCCGTACGCTCCTGGTTCGTTTGTTTATTTTGTTTTTATTTTCCTCTCGAGTATGCTCTCCTATGTTTGTCCACCAGGGGTCACCTTAGGCTCAGACTGAGACTGCTCGGCTCCACCACTCTCTGCTCTTCTCTCTTGCAAATTAGGGATGGCCAATCGTGGAGCTCATCTCCAAGATATCATGAGTTGCTAGGCAGGTTTCTCACGCGAGGTCTGGGAGCCTCGAGGCGTGCTTGCGTGTCCGTCTGTCAACTGCCGGACTGCTCGGCGCGAGCGTGGGGAAAATCCCAGTGAAGAAGGAGTGGAAGACGTGAGGCAAACGAGAGGAGAAGGCGAGGAGGAGAAAGAAACACAAGCTGGGGCGACGAAGCGGGGTGGGAAGAACTCCGGGGGGATGGGGTCACAGAATGGGGTGAAGGGAGGTCCCCACGTCATTAAGGGGCCGCAGGTTGTGGGGTTGGGGGGACCCCAGGGTGGCTGGGAGCCACGGCGAGGGCCCGAGGGTGGGGTCCTCCCAGGACCTCAGGAACCAAGGCTGGAAGGGAACTCGGATGCGCTTCCCAGGGGAGGGTCGATCTCCTCTTTTTACCTGGGGGGCGGGGGGGGGGGGAAACTGAGGCTTGGAGAAAGGAAGAGATTTGCTATAGGGCACACACATGGAGTCCGTGCTAGGGCTTGGATTTAACTCCAGGTTTCTCTTGGCCTCGAGTTCCAGTGCTTTTCTCAGGCTGTCTGGAGGGCAGGTTCATATTAATTGGATGTAAAGCTAACTGAAAGGGACCTTACCAAAAGCTTAGTTCCAGGATTTTTAACATGTAGTCAGCAGATAGATTTCAGAGGAGAGTTTATGGACTTGGATGGGAAAATTATACATCTCTTTTTAAAATTTGTTATATCTTATGTAATCTATATATTAATCATATAAAACCACACTGACATAGCATTGATTATAATATATACCACACTATATTGATCATATATATTATAATAAATTGATTATAATGTTGTGTTACATATTAATTATATGCTATAGTAGAATATATTGATTATAATATATAAACAGTTATAATTAAAACTCGTAATTGAGCATTTCCTATAATTATGAATGTAGGTAACAAACCCATTGAAGTTCATAGGCCTCACCAGATTCCAAAAAGAGTTCATATCACAAAAAGGTTAAGAATCCCTGGTCTATTCCAATTCTTTTTTTTTTTCTTTTGCTTTTTGGGAGGGCAATTGGGGTTAAATGACTTGCCCAAGGTCACATGGCTAGTTTTTGTGTTAAGTGTCTGAGGCTGGATTTGAACTCAGGTCCTCCTGACTCCAGGGCTGGTGCTCTATTCACTGCACCACCTACCCACCCGACCAATTCTCATTTTACAGAGGAAGAAAACAGGACTGAGGAAGTGAAGTAACTTTGCTGGTTCACTGCAGATCCAGTGTTTTTTCTATTGTACCAGTATGCTCCCCTCACCCCATCATTAAGAATCCCTCACAGGAAAGGAGTCCCTGGAATCTGTTTTTTCAGAGACCCAGCAGAGGAATCTGATGACTTATGGTATTTTTGTGTTTGTGTATATATATTCTCTGGTCTAATGCTCCACAACAATGGGGCTTTTGTGAAGCAGATCCAGTTCTGGGAGTCTTACTGTCTATGTCTCATACTTTGTGTTCATACTCCTGGGGAAATCCTGAAAACAAAGCTTAGGTATGTGTCTACATCTCCTCAAATCTATGTATTCCTGACTCCTTCATAGGCACTAAAGCTACTAAAAGCACATTGAGTCTAGATGACTAGGTGTTTCACCCCACAGAAAGTGGGTGAGAAGAAAAACACTCACAGAAACCCAGGAACCAACCCAGAAACATAAAGCATTCAAATAACCAATTAGACTCCCTGTGATATTGACTTCATTTCCTGGTCACCTGAATATAATTGAGGAGCTCCAGGCATTCTCATTGATGTTTGGTTGGTGGAAACAAGATGGGCAACTCAGGCGATGGGAGTTTTGCTCAGCAGAATCAACGCCAAGGTTTCCTCAGTGCCTGCACTTGTTGCTAATCCATTCCCTATGGCTGAGTAAATCTCTTTCTAATTTTTGGTGACTTAAAAGTCTCATTTTATTCCAGTATCCCACATAAACTACCAGGGGACTGGTGTGAATCGGGTTCAGCCCCTAACACTGCCTGTGAGATAAGCATACTTTGGGGACTACTGAACAAGCAGGAAACCTGTACTGTCTCAGCAGCTCATGGTATCTGGGCAAGTTGGGAAGGTCCAGATCTCCTAGTACTTCCATGTGTTAGTCTTTTAGCTTCAGGGGTTTCTTCTCTTTTTTTTTTTTCAATAAGCATTTATTAAGCTCTTGCAAGGTACCAGGCACTGTGCTTTACAAAATTCTCATTTGATACAACCGTCCTGTGATATGGGGACTGTTTGTTATCCCCATTTTACAGCTAAGGAAACTCAGGCAGGAAGAAGTTAAGTGACCTGCCCAGAGTCACATAGTTAATAAGTATCTGAGGCAGGATTTGAATTAAAGTCTTCCTGACTGTAGGCCCAGTGATATATCTGCTGCTCCACCTAGCTTTAATGACCCTCTTCCTTCTCCAAAAGGTTTGCTTTTGAAAAAAAAAAATCTCCACTTAGGAGACGACCAGTGCATGAATTCTTTATTATTATTATTTTTTTTTTTTGCAGGGGGAAGGCAGGGCAATTGGGGTTAAGTGACTTGCCCATGGTCACATGGCTAGGAAGTATTAAATGTCTGAGGTCACATTTGAACTCAGGTCCTCCTGACTCCAGGGCCAGAGCTCTAGATTCACTGAGCCACCTAGCAGCCTCCAAGTACATGAATTCTTGAACCTAGGAATGCTTGAACTTCAAATCATCCACAAGTCAACACACAAAAGCTAGGAAAGTAACAAATGTTTGGGGAAATAAACAGAAAATGATGGGTAATAACAGGTGGAGGGTATCAGCCACGGTCTCTTGAAGGAGGTAACCTTTGAGTTGCTCTTGGAAGGAAGCTAAGGATTCCAAGAAGGGGAAGAGAGGAGGAAGTGCATTCCAGGCCTGAGGGATAGTTTGGACATAGGTACAAAAATGGAAGATTGTTGTGCAGGAGGAATGACAAGTATACTAATTTGACTGGATTGTAGAATGTGTTTAATATGCCAGGAAAGGTAGACAGGAGCCAGATTGTGAAAGGCTTTAAATGGTTAAGAAAGGAGTTATTTTATCCTAGAGGCAAATAGCTACTGGATTTTTATATATTTTTTATTTATTTTTTGCTACTGGAGCTTTACAGGCAAGATAATTTACAAGACATGATCAGACCTGTACTCTAGGAACAGTAATTTGGTAGCTGTGTGTGGGATGAGTAGAGAAGAGAGAGGTAAGAGGCAGAGGCCAGTGGGGAGGCTATTGTTATAGTCCAGGCAAGAGATAGGGGCACCTACTTCTCCTAGTAGATTGTAAGATGCTCAATCACTATTTGATGAATGAATGAAATATTTAGGGAACAAGTATGCTCAGTTCAGTAGGAGGTGGGGGTGGGGAAGAAGAGAAAAGACAGGATTTTTGCACCATTAAAAGTTTTTGGAAAGTTAATAATCTAGTCCAGCCCTTGTCTTTTAATGATGCTAAGTGATTTGTTACTGGTAGTTCAGATAATGTATGTCAAAGGATACTGTTGTCAAAAGGCACTAGGCATTTTGTGTAGGTGGGCAAGAGTTATGAAGAAAGAAAATAAACAAACTTTGTTATTATAATTTATGAGTCCTCCACCCTTCTGGATTGTTTGTCTCTTAGCTCATTTCTTTATAATGATTACATCAAAAGGAAAGAACAACCAATTCAGGAGATAACTACATGCTTTGTCCATGAGCAATGTAGCAAAGCTTTGAAAGACACCCAGCAGTTGGGGAGGATTACTTGATACAAACCATTTGGAAGCTGGTCATGAATTCTTAGGGAGTGATGGAACCAGTCTTAGAAGAGGGGAGAAAAGGATGGAGAGTCGATTCTTTTGGCCCATGACCCTTGAAGAACTGATCATCTAATAAGACTTACTCAGTTTTGTTTTTGAAATTGTTGGGTTTTATTTTGACACAATCATTTCCAAGAAACTACCTCCTCCCAACAGTGATACCTTCCCTCACTAAAAGGTAAATAAACTGATTTTCTGCAATATACCATTAAACCATTTCAGTAAAACATTCCCAGACCTTCTTAATCTTTTTAGTCTTCTTAATCTTCTTTCAGTCTTCTCTCTGACTGCCTCTAGTTCACACAGTATTTATCTTCTTTGAACTTAGTTGTTTTCATATTGTCTCTCTCATTAGACTGACCACCTTGAGAACATAGGAACTGTGTTCTCAGCACTTAGCAGTGTCTAGCCACTACTGTGTTTCCCCGATAATAAGACCTATCCCAAAAATAAGCCCTCCCCTTACTGTGTAAGATTCCTCTAAAATAAGCCCTCCCCCGAAAATAAGCCCTATTGAGATTGCTACTGTAGTGAAGGTGATCCTCTGCGCTACACGCTGCATTATGGTACCCTCTTTATGCACCGTCCCCCCCCCCATGAAACGCACGCTGCGCTCCGAGCTGCATCCAATCAGAGCTGCAGCAGTGAGCGCGTCATCCTGTTCTTCCCCAGTGATTTGCTTATTGAATAAAGGTACATTTTTTTGTTCACATTTACCTGTTTATTAAAATTGCTGTCAATGTTCATTAAAATAAGCCCTCCCCTGAAAATAAGCCCTCTGGTGTTTTTCTGTCCAAAAAAATTAATAAGACAGTGTCTTATTATCGGGGAAACATGGTAGTAAGTGCTTAATGAAGCATTGTTGATTGGCATATTAGTTGCGGCTTCAATGTTTTTATTTTTGAATTTAGTTAAAACTCCAGTTAAGGCAGGGTTTTGGGAACCCAAGATTTTTTTTATTAGGTTTTAATGCATATTACATCAACCAATTGTCTTTCTGATCCACAACCACTTCTAATTAGGTAAGGCAAATCAGGCAAGGCTAACAGACTGAATGATAATGAAGACACAACCCCTAATAATATATAGTGACTGGAATTTTCTGGGACATTTTTCTCTTCTGCCTTCCCTTTCTGTTTGAATCACTGGGGAGAATAAATTGTATCCATTAGAAGTTATGTGTGGTGATGGTTTGGGATAATTTGGACATAGTACAGAAAAAAGAAGAGGGGTGGCTAGGTAGCACAGTGAGTAAGAGCATTGGCCCCAGAGTCGGGATGACCTGGGATCGAACCCGGGCTCAGACAGCACCCACCCAGAAACACCTGGCCGTGTAACCTTGAACAAGTTACTTAACCCCAATTGCTTTGAAAAAAAAAAAAAGAGAAGATCTTCAGAGAGTAGTTCTAACAATTAGGAAGAAAAATAGGATTCTGGGTTCTAGGTTTTTAAAATTAATTTGTTTTTCTTGGGGTTTGAGGGGGGGGTGTGGAGATCTAAGGACACAAAGGCCTAGAGTCTTGTCCTCACTTCATCTGCCAAACTGGTGGATTGGTCTGGGGAATATAGAATGGCAAGAAATTGGAGAGAGAAAAAAATCTATTCTCATCTTCACTTTGCTCCCCATGGGAAGCAGCAAATCAAGACTGAACTAACTAGGTAAGGAAGTGAGATGCTACACAAGTCCTTGTATTTGAGTGTGGCTCACTGTTGATATATCTTTGGGATTCAAATTCAAGAATATTTTTCTCTTTTTAATAAAATTTTCTTTTGAAATCCTAAGAACCACATGAGGAAATGGTCTCAGTATATTGGAAGGTATCATACAGATAGTTTTTCAGGTGTCTTGGGTAGGGACTGTGAGGCAAGAGAATAAGAAAATCCTGTAAAGTATCTGCAGGCCCTTTGTGTAAATGAATCTTTTACAAAAGGTCTACAAAATATGTAGCCATTCTGACTATATTACATTTCCTTTTCTGGCATGAATCGCAAAAGAGATAATTAAAGAAACCCCATTCTTGCTATTCTAATGAGATTTTTTTGGGGGAGAGAGGGCAAGTGAAAGTGAATGAGGTAGGTCATATTTTTTCCTTATCTGAGTGATCTTTAATTTTTTTTATTAAAGGAACCACTTCTTTTAGAGGGTTTAAATTTCAACTGATGGACAGTGTCAGGGAGGGTAGAGATTAGGGATCTAAAATACTCCATATGAGTGAGATTTCTTTCATCTTCAGTAACACTGTCATTTGGTGGTTCAGAGTGTTATAGCAGTTAAGTACACAGAAAAGAGCTTGAGGAAAGATAGTCTAAGAGAAGAGAGGCAGGAGGCAGGGGAAAGAAGAGTTTAGGAGTGCTTGGTTAGCAGCTGTAGGAAGGAGAGGCTGGCATACAGGGCACAGAGTTGGGGGAGTGTGTCAGGGTCCCAGTTATACTTGAGGCCTGATCTCTGCATTTCTAGGCCACTCAGCCCCACCAGAGCCTCAGTGAAGGTCAGTTCCTCATCCCCAAGGGAGGATAGTAGCTCAGGCTTCAGGGGAAATAAACCTTCCTTAGTTCGAGGAAAGTTCTGCTCCATAACACTCTCCACCTAGAAGAAAAACAAGGTAAACAAAAGGAATTGAGAACCTCCTCTTTGTTTTCCTCCAAACACACACACATTTGTGAAGGACTCATTCCCTTTCTGCCCCCTTTCTCAGAATTAGGCAGTGAAACCCAGAGAATATCCAAACTTCACACTGCTTAACTCTACCTGTGAGACTGTGACAGGTATGCTGTTGCCACCCTTGTTCCTGGGTTGAGGGAGGGACACACAGGGAGGAGGAAGCACATAATGCAGTGACGAGACAAGATTGCTGAATTTGGGAGTCAGAACACTAGGATTTCAGGCCTGGCTCTGTCATGTATTAGCTATAGGGCCAGTCACTTCTTAGGGGCTATGTTTCATCTATCAAATGAAGGCTTTGGACCAGCAGATCTCTGAGGTCTCAGCTTTTGGAGTGGGGCAGTTACCTCCACACCCCCTTTTGTCAAATCATGTTTTCTGTTGTTACCCATGGAAGTCTGGTCTATGACCATCTTCTTCCCAAACTCTCCAGGCTGTACCCATTTCCTCTTACCAGCGTCAGCTGCAGAGGCAAGATCTTCATCTCCATGGACTTTGCTAGTAGTTTATGTTGGGCTTCAGTCAGTTCTATAAACAGAAAGCATTGTTATATGGGTTGGATAGAAGGGGCCGTTGGAGAGGCTTTCTCAGGGACTGAGGACCCTCCACCATAGTCTTGGCCCTTTCACCTCCCTTTCTGGGGCGCTCTCACATTTACCTGTCAGGGCTCCAAGGAAATACAGAATGCCTTCTACAATATCATGGGAGAGTTCAATGTCTTTTGGGCTGGCCTCCAGGGACACAGGATGCCCCTTGTTCAGAGCTTCTTCAAACTGTGGTTAAAAGAGAAAACCATCTCGTCTACTGTCCCTTCTACCCCAGGTTCACCTCTGATTTAGAACCCAGAGCCCTTCATTCTGAAAAAGAAAGGTTCCAAACCAGTCTGCTTCCATTCCTGTTCTAATGATGTGCCCCCCTCACACCCACTGCCAACCTTCTTTCACTCATGGTAAATTTTACCCAGAGGGCAACGGAGCACATGCTTTCGAGAAGGCCCTCTATTGTTTGTTCTCTTTTAGGAGTAAGGAAGGAGCAGCAACAGCCTATCGGGGCTCCTAGTCAGCTTGGAAAAGCGTATCCTTGTTTTCCCTTCTGTATCTTGTCAATTATGAGTACTCGCCTACCTTTCTCCCCAGGGCTTGCCTCCCTCTGTCTACCCTCATCATAGAACCTAACCACCCCTGAAAACTCCCATTACCCTGGGTCTCTGTCTCACCGAGAGCTCTAAGTCTTGGAGGTCTTGTTTCTTCCCTAGAAGGTTTCTGAGGGACTTGAGCAGTGATGCCTGCCCTTCCCTGCTCAACTTCTCCACCTGTTGGGCCTCACTTTGTACTTCTTTCTTAAGTGACCCAAAATCTTCTGGAACTTCAGCTGTGTATGTAGAAAAAAATAGAAGACAAATCCTTACCTTACCTATTTTCAACCCCTTTCATCTGGTACTCTGCCCATAATAGTTTCTTTTTCCTTAGGATTCCTCCATTTAGATTCCCACACTCTGGTCTTTGGCTTGTATTGGGCCTTCCTTCTTCTCTTATTCTGAGACCTATAAAATAATCCACTGGACCTGATTTGTTTTAATTTCCCTTGGCTTAGTAATAGAAATGGTGAGAACCCAATTCTTATCTGAAGCTGAGATGGTAGAACTGTTTTCACCCTAGTTACTAAAGGGAATAACTTCTCAAGGAGACTCCTCCAGAGGGTGATGGGCTATGTGACAACTAGGGGACATTTCGAACCATGCTCGGAGGCTCTGCCCTGCAGCCCAACAACCCAAGAATGTTTCTAGTTGGCGTTCTAGAGGACCTTTGACCCTGGAGATGGCTTAGACCCCCGGGACCTGAGATTTAGCAGTTCTCCCCTCTCCTTCATGCTTATATGGAAAACTCACAAATCTCCTTACAAATATCAGATGTCTGGATAACTGGAATGAGAAAGGAAAACAAATGGATAAGAGCATCAGCCTGAAGCATCTTACTAATAAAAAGCTTAAGTCTATATAGCATATTGTGGTTTACAAAATATTTTAAATATACAATCTCATTTGACCCTTACTATTATTATTTCAATTTTACAGATGAGGAAACTGAGGTTCATAAAGTTCATTAAGTGATCCCTTTCTCAGGGCCACCCAACTAACTGCAGGATGTGGGCATAACACTGAGAAAAAGGAAATAGGTCCTAACTTTCTAAGAGGGTGCGGTTCTTTTAAGAACCACTGTCCCTAAGGGTGGCTAGGTGGTGCAGTGAATAGAGCACTGGCCCTGGAGTCAGGAGGATCTGAGTTCAAATCCAGCCTCAGACACTTAACACTTACTAGCCATGTGACTTTGGGTAAGTCACTTAACCCCAATTGCCCCTCCAAAAAGCAAAACAAAACCACTGTCCCACCATTCCTAGCTTCTCTGGAAGATAAAAAGGGAACAGAGTCATGGTGGGTAGAGAACTTGATGGGGTAGGGGAAAGGAGAGGGCAAAGTCTTTCATCAGTGTGTCAAAATTCACATGCCTTTGCAGCAGCAGCAGTTCCAGGCCTTGATCAGAAGGATACTAGAGAATCAATTGCGTGAATAAATAGTCACTGCCACTGTAATCTTGAGGACATGGACCTGAGAGAACAGACTTGTTGAGGATCTTCCCTAAATATTTTCCATTTCTGTTAATTTGGAAATCATGACTTTTTTTTTTTTTTTAAAGAAAAAGCTTTCAAGGGACAGCTAGGTGGTGCAGTGAATAGAGCACTGGCGCTGTAGTTAGGAGGACCTGAGTGCAAATTTGGCCTCCGACACTTAACACAAAACTAGCTGTGTGACTTTGGTCAAGTCACTTAACTCCAATTGCTCTACCTTCCCGTTTCCAAAAAAAGAAAAAGCTTTCAGTTTTGGGGCATCACCTCTCCTGAGCTCCTAGCATTTCCATAGGAAAATGAAAAAGAAAAACTTGTTATTTTGAAAGTTAGAGTAAAGAAAAGTATAATAATCTGAAAGGAAACATACTTACAGGAGAATATTTTCTCTTCAGGCTTTTCTGGATAAATAAAATAAAAATACATCAACATAATATCCATAGAAAAAAGTAGAAACTTTTTTTCCCCTCCAGAACATTTTATAATGTAACATTTTATTAGTGGTCATTATGAAAACATACTGTTGGTACCTAGTCTCACAATTTGGGAGCAAATATCTCTACTTCTGTGAATGTTCAAGCTCTGCCTTTCTGTTTATCTCTCTGTTTTGATTTCTTTTGGTCTAAGAGAACAAAGAAAGCATTCTATCTTTATCTTCCTCCCTCCTCCCCAAAAAAGCTGGGACCTAGAGTATAGTAGGGGAAAACTGTGAGGATATGGGGGTTAATAGAAGAAACTCACAGAATCATAGATTTAGAGCATTGGGTCTGTGGATAGATTTCAGGAGGGTTCTGTGACATGGATGGGGGGAAAATTACATCTTTATTTCACTATAATTGGTTTCCTTTGAAATCCTTTATTTTATGCATTTAAAAACATTCTGAGATAAAGTCTATAGGTTTTTACCAGTGCCAAAGGTACCCATGACTCAGAAAAGGTTAAGATCTGATTTAGAGCTCAAAGGTATCTGATGGGTCATCTAGCCCAACTCTTTCATTTTGCAGATAGACAAGACTGAGGCCCAGAATGATTATAGGCCTTGTACCACATCCAGAGGCATTGGGAATGAAGGGAGGGACTGCTGGGGGCTAGGGCCTTAGAGGCCAGAGTGATGGGGAGACTATATAGGCTTTCTTCTTGGGAGCAATTCTACTCACCTTCAGTCGGGAAAGTTTTCAGGTTCTCGTTGGACACATGGGGAATGTCTGGAAGGGTGAGAAGAGAGAGAAAAGAAATGGTACTTTTAGCAGCTGCCTGGTATTTTCCACCTTTTCCTACCCAAAGGCTTTTAGAGATCTTTGGAATCAAGCAGGTTTCCTTCCAGATCATCCCTAGCTCATCTTATGTAAGGTTTCAAAAACCAAACAACACCAATATGAAAAGGGCAGTACATTGTTTCAGGATTTGAACTCAGGCATTCTATTTCCCCTCTCCCCATCTCACAGCCTGCATTACTTGAAACGTGATAATTTCCCCTCCCTTCGAAAACCCTTCCACAGCTCCCAGAAGAAAGGCTCAGGGACACTAATTGATTGGGAAGAGGGCCCAACAGACTCCTGGTAGGGGAGGGACCCTGATTCCCTGGGCCTCTACTCACCCCAGTCATCTTTTCCTTTGATTACCAGTTGCCTCACTCGGAAGGCTAGGACACAGCCCTTGGGGATGGTAATAGCCTCCTTGTGGTCTACAGACCCCTAGGATTAGAAAACACAGATCAGGAAATCAGCAGATACCCTCAGTCTGAATTTGCTCCCTCCTCTTCCCTCTCAAGTTGCTTTTCACAAATGCCCCAATTTCATGGCATCCACTTCAAAGTCCATCCATCAGTTTTAACTATTCATCTAACTACCTTCATCTCCTTTGCTGACTCAGGTTTACTACCCCAGCTGGGCAAACCTGTTCTTAGGCTGATCCTGACTTGTAGCCTTCACAGTCCCTTCTTTCCTTCCTCTCAGCTTTAGCATCATAGGCATCCAATCTTCAATCTCCATCCGTCCTTCAGGAAGTCTCTTTCCTTTCCTCCTAGCTTCAAGACTCCACAATAGTGGTCCAGGAGCCAGCCACAGAAAATCAAAGCTTACTTGTCTATTTCTCTCCCTGGAAATGTTATGCCTCTTAAGACAGGATGGACTGTGGAAGGTAGGAGCTCAAGCATTGTTCTCTAAGTTGTCTCAAAGGGTCAAAGCCTTGAGCCACCTTTATTACTGCTTGTGTGGTATAAGCAGCACACGAGGCTTTGTGCTCACTAATCGCTGCTCTGGAGTTTGGCTCTTCTGCTTAGGTTTCTGCTTCCCAGGAGCAGGCTATCCTGAAGCTGCTAACCCCGATCATTTGTGTAGATGCCTTCTACAAGTCAGTGTGATTCAGGACAATTCCCTTCATCTCTCTTGGTCTTAGCTTCCCCATATGTAAAGTCTTTGTTCAGAAAAGAGCAAGAGTACAAGCTGTCTGTCCCTTTAAAGCTCGCCTAGGCTCTTCCTAGGGCTGCTAAGTGGCTCAGCAGATAAAGCCCTGGGACTGGAATCAGGGAGACTCATCTTCCTGAGTTCAAATTGGGCCTCAGACTCTTACTAGCTGTGTGATCCTGGGCAAGTCACTTTACCCTGTTTGCCTCAGTTTCTTCATCTACAAAATGAGGGGGAAAAGGAAATGGCAAATCACTCCAGTATCTTTGCCAAGAAAACTACAATACAACTGAAACAACTAAACAACTCAGTGAATATGCCTTTTCAACACAGCCTACCCTTACACCTCCTAGGAGAGTGGGGCACACAGGCACCCACCATAGGCTTCTGGTTACATATTATTTTTATCTAGAGGTCAAGATATATCTCTTGAAAGTGGCCAGGGTGCTATAGGAAGTAATCTAGTGTGAGCACGTGTGTGTGTGTGTGTGTGTGTGTGTGTGCACACTCCCTTGAATACCCCCATTACAATTGTTCTCTAGGCTTTTGCTGGGCCAAGGACTGACTTTCACTTTGGTTTCTTCTTAGGATCCAGCACAAGACTCTACCCATAGGGTCAGGAAAGGGGCTTTAGCATAACTGGATGGACTGGAGACAGGATGCAAGAAAAGCAGAAAAAGAGATTGGGCAGAGTATAAGGGAATGAATATTAGACAGATATGGGGTGCTAACTGGAGATGGAAGAACTGGCAGGGCTGGTCTCTTCCTTCCCTAAGTTTCTGGCTGTATTACTGGATGGGAGTGGGGAAACCAAACCTGTAGGCCCAAAGGGGCAAAGAAGGGGAGGGAGAAGCAGCCCGAAGCTTTCCCAGCATTCTCCAGGGTGATCTCCTTCACAGTTTCTACAACTTCCATCACCACATACAGGTTCTCCCCTCGTTCCTTTATCTCCTTTAGGAAGGAGTGCTCTGGCACAAGCCTCCTGGGGTGGAGGAGACACAAAGAGAAAGGTCAAGGCTTTACTTTATGCTAGTTGGTACTCCTTTCTCCTGTTGCATTCTCAATCCCCAATACCTAAGAACCAGTTTGTACCTAAGGCTTCTTTCTAGCTTGTTGTGGCCTAGATTTCTGAGCTGCCCACTGCTCATATCCTCTCCCTGCCCTTACTCCTCATCTCTCACTCCCAACTACCACTTAATGCCACTTAAGAACTGATGTTACATCCTCTGTGCAAACTTGTCCCAGAAACTCAAAGAGGGTGGCAGGGCATTAGTGCAGAACAGTGTGTTGCAACCAAAGTTGTTAACTGGCCTTCTTAGGTCATCTACCTTTGTGAGTGGCCCAGAAACAGCCTGTATGAGTAAATGGGTCACTAGTAAGTGGCTTCCAAAGTCATCTTTAAAGGCCACAAAAGCCACAAGAATTCAAAAATACTTTGAAGTAGTCATGGTAAGATAAAATTCTGACTGTACCAAAAGCTAAATACAAAAAGTTCCTATTAGGAGCAATACTTTCAAGATGATCTGGTCACCTTATATATAAAACAAGGGCCACAAGCCAGAAGGAATTGCTTCCCAGAGCCACCTCTTTGAAGGTTACAAGTCAGGGTAGTAATCTGAGGGTCCCTTTCTTCATCCCAAGACCAAGAGAAGTCTAGTAATGCTCCAGCCCTGCCTATAGCTTCTCTTTCTCCCCTCTCCTCACTTCAAGAAGGAGTTTCCCCTGTCCTCACCTCTCCTTCTGTAAATTGTCCAGGGCTTTAGGGGAAACGCTGAGAGACTGAACCTCTAGTGTACTGCTGTGTGAGAGCCCCGCGGTCCCTTTGACTTTCACTGTTTTGGGGACATCTACTTCACCCTCCAGGCGGGCATCCAGCATCTTTTTGAAAGAGAAGTTTCCTGTGTCTGATGGATCTGAGGGGATGAAAAGGGATGGGATGGGGTGCTGGACCAAAGGCATTCCCCAACTCAGGATGCCATGGGGGTAGCTGGTTGGCCCATCCTCCTTCCTCTACATGGGATGACATTGAACCAATCTCAGCCATGGGGAAAGAGGCAGTGCCTCGCTAGCTGGATGACCAGGTCCACGTCTGCCTCTGCCTTGTGCCCACCCGTGCCACAAACTGACCTGAAGGTGAGGTCCCTGGCTGAAGAAGGTCTAGGAGGGTATAGTCAGTACGGACATAACGGGCACCCCAGAACAATGTGCTCTTCCTCTTCCTTAGGACCAGGCAGAAGGGGTGGAAGCGCTTGAAGTCAATGAGGCTGTCCAGAGGGGTCAGGTCCCCTCGGGGATTGAGCTGTCTGGCCAGGGCCCTGGTGACATTTTCAAACATGGTCATTGTTCCTGGAGGGAGAGAAAAGAATCAGGTGGCTGCCAGAGAGAGAGAGAGAGAGAGAGAGAGAGAGAGAGATGAGGGTAACTGGGTAACTGGGTCATGGAATAGATAGGAGGTGAGTTATCCAGGAGGGGGTCTTTTGTAGAAATATAGAATCTTGGAGCTGGAAGAAACCTTAGAGAGGAAACTGGATCAGATGACATCTAATATTTCCTCCACCTTAAAAATGTGAGTTCTAAGTAATTATATAATTTAGTGCCCTTATTTTACAGAAAAAGATACTGAAGCTGAAAAATGTTCACTGATTTGCTCAAGGTCAAATAGCTAGTTAGTGTCAGATAGGAACTAGGAGTACTCTCAGGGTTGTGAGAGAGCAAAGGATACCATTCTAGGTATCCTGGTATGAGACAAAATGTACTATATTTGAAAGTCAGAAAACCTAGGATCAAATTCTGACTCTGCCACTTATTAGCTGTCACTTTAGTCACTTAAATTCTTTGACCCTCATTTTTCTTATCTGTAAAACAGGGTTAATAATACTTGTAATAGGGCAGCTTGGTGGGGTAGTTGATAGAGTGCCTGGAGTTAGGAAAACTCATCTTCTTGAGTTCACATTTGACCTCAGACACTTACTAGCTGTGTGACCCTGCACAAGTCACATAACAACCCTGTTTGCCTCAGTTCCCTCACCTGTAAAAGGCGCTGGAGAAGGAAATGGCAAACCAGTCCAGGGTCTTTGTCAAGAAAACCCCAAATGGGATCACAAAGAGTCATACGCGATTGAAAAATGACTGAACAACAAAAATACTTGTAATACTTCACAGGGTTATTGTGAGCATCAAATGAGATAGTGTTTTGGAAATCCTGAAGCACTATATAAATCTAATCTACTGCTACTTATAGCTTCATCTTCCATGCTTTTCTGGTTCAAATATAGGAGTCCTAGCTGGGATGACAAGCACAGCCACTCAAACACTGTCACACCTGTTCTTTGGATAGCTGGAGATAGAAGGGAAGAGGCAGTTTGTCTAGGGGCTGCCTCTCCTCCTCTAGGAAGGATGGAATGGGGTAGACTCCTGCCCAGGTCAATCTGATGTGTATTAAGTGCCTACTATGTGCTACAAAGATGAAAATTAAAACAGTTCCTACCTTCAAGGAGCTTAAATTCTACTTGTAGGTTACTTGTCTCTTTGTCTTCTGGGGGGGGGGGTTCCCTTCTCTAAAGCAGTTTGATTTATTCTCATTTACTGCCCCTCCCTTGCCCTCCAGGTCTCCCTTACATCCCACCCCCTCTCCCCTCTCCCATTTCCAAAATCTTTACCGAAGAATGGTGATGGTGGTGGTGATGGTGTGGTTGGGTGCTGTCAGTTGGAGGTAGAAGTCATGTGTTGGGTGGGTCAGATGCTAATCCAATTTGGTCTTCACAGGGATTCTTGGGTTAAGAGAATCCCTGTACTCAGTGGTGCCCGGTGGCTCGGCCTGATTTATGCCACTGTGGAGGGAAGGATGGAGGCCACAGAGATCCCATCCCACTGGCTACACTTCCTGGAGAACTGCATCAACCTGTTTTCCATGTGCCCTGCCCCAGGCCTCAGGCCCTGATTTGCTATGGGGCTGAGGGGTTGGGTGGGGAACTTCCAGGCAGGTGCCAGTGTGGGCGACAGGAGTCAGACTAGGATGGGAAGTAGCACCTGGATCAATGGCAGAGACTTGAGGGAGTAGGGTTACTCAAGGTGTATGTGTGGTATGTCCTTCTGTACATTCTTCTGTGATGTTGGAAGAGAGCATCGGAGCTGTTTAGGAGAATCTCGGGTTCAGGATCAAATCTTGTCTGGTATGATAAGGAAACAAGAAAATTCCTTTTTCTGAAGACTCAGAATGCTGAGCTACTGAAGAATAGGGTATATCTGTCAGCCTGTCCTTTAATCTGGCTGATGTATTTCCACAGATAGAATATTCTCCTTTTCGATTTTTAAAAATTAATTTTTTCAGAAGACAAAAATAGATTTTTCTCTCCTTCTTACCTACTCCCACCTTTAAAAAAGGAAAAAAACCCCCAATGCCCTTGTAACAAATATCTATAGTCAAGCCATCCTACATTGGTCATGTCCAAAAATAGATCTCTCAGTCTTCCCCCTGAGACCATCATCCCTCTGTCAGGAGATGAATAGCAGGCTTCATCATTGGCCCCTCTTCAATTCTTCAGTTTCCTGGCATAAGATAGATACTGATATGTATGTATATATATATATATATATATATATATTCACACACATAATGTATATGTATGTGTACATGTGAAAGCCCAAGGAACTTGTGTCTCTGTATTTTAGTAGGAATACTATTGGAATACAGTTGGGCAGCTTTGTAGCATGGTGGATAGAGTTCCCCAGCCCAGTCTAGAATCAGGAAGATTCATCTTTCGGAGTTTAAATCTGGCCTCAGATACTTACTAACTGTATGACTCTGGGCAAGTCACTTAGCTTTGTTTGCCTCAGTTTTCTCATATGTAAAATGAATTGGAGAGGGAAATGGCAACCATTCCAGTGTCTTTGCCAAGAAAATCCAAAATGGGGTCATGAAGAGTCAGACATAACTGAAAAATTACTGAACAGCAACATTGGACTTGGAAGGTAGGAGACCTAGATTTCAATCTAGATTTTGTCATTTGCTAGCCTTGAGCAAATGAATTTTTTCTTTTTAAAAATTGTTTTTAAGATTTAAGTCTCCTTCTCTTGTCCAGTCTGAATATACAGTGGCTATTTATGGGCCCAATTCCACTTCTGATCTGCAGGGGAGCTTTGACCTGCACTATTTCCAACCTGAGCTGATTTGCTCCTTCTTAGGGAAAGGAATAAACACTTATATGGTACCTATTACATGCCAAACATTCCACTAAGTGCTTTTTACAAATATTATCTCATTTGATTCTCACGACAATCTTTGGAAGTGGATACAATTATTTCCCCCATTTGACAGTTGAGAAAAGTGAGGCAGAGGCCAAGTGACTTGACCAAGGTCACACAGCTAGTAAGTATCTGAGGCCATATTTGAACTCAGGTCTTCCTGACTCTAGGCTCAGTGCTCTATCTAATGTGCTACCAGCTGTCTATTAGGCAACCTAATGGCCTCTAGCTCCCAAGATCTCACCATGTTAATGCCAAATTTAGTTTGGGAATCCATTCAGCTCAAAACTCTGGAGCTCAAGAGATTTGCCAGCCTCAGCCTCTCTCATAGTTAGGATTACAGGCATGAGTTACCATGTCAGGCTCTAACTTTATTTTTGAGTCACAATTTTCTAATATATAAAATAATGTTTACACCATTTATCTTACAGGATTGTTGTGAGCAAAGTGCTTTATAAACCTCGATGTACCATAGAAATCATCTCTATATATATCTATTTGGTTTTCCCTGTTTTTCTGTCTACAATCATTTATTTCCTGTAGTCTTTCTGTGTCTCTCAAAAAGTCAATTACTGTAAAAAAAAAAAAGGTTTCCTTTTGGGGAGTGTTGCTTCCATCTTCTTGCCTCTTTAACAACTGCGTGAAGAAT
Organism: Petaurus breviceps papuanus; assembly: GCF_028583685.1. Taxonomy (NCBI): domain Eukaryota; kingdom Metazoa; phylum Chordata; class Mammalia; order Diprotodontia; family Petauridae; genus Petaurus; species Petaurus breviceps. The sequence continues at coordinate 1,666,854 of NW_027187370.1, forward strand.
AACTTTTTGTTATGACTGAAAATAAACTTGAATAAAAGAATCAAAGATACAGTAAGATAAGTCTTCCATTCCTATCTGCAATTATTTGTTTAGATTTTTAAAGAAGTCAATCTATTCCTCTGGATTGAGACATTCTTTGGATCCTGGAAATCCTCCCTTTACCCTAATCAACCAACTCCAGAGAGGAAGTTTCCATCCCAGGGCTGGGGAACATGTGGCTTCCAGGCCACATGTGGCCTTCTAGGTCCTCAAGTACAGCCTTTTGACTGAATACAAACTCCACAGAACAAATCCCTTTAATAAAAGGATTTATTCTGTAAAGCTGACTCAGTTAAAAGGGAACACCCAAGGACCTAGAAGGCCACAGTGATCTCAAGGCTGCAGGTTCCCCACCCCTGTTCTATCCCTTCTCTTTGGAATACAGTCTGAACTTCTTCATTCTCAACCATTGATTACTTGGTGAGTTTTCCATGGATCTAGAACACAGCTATTTCCTGTAATCCCTACTGTCCCTACCTTTGTCTTTAAAAGGGACAAAGGTAGAGTGAGACAGGTGCCTGAGTTGTGTGTAAAGGTATATGTGCATAAGTGGGGGTTCATAGCCAAGGTTTAGATGAGGCTTCATTTCTTACTTTGGAAATAAACATAATTATGCATATAATGGATTATTAATAAATGTCTGTTGAATTTGAATTGGAGCTTTCCTGATCATTTGCCTTTGTCTTATTCCCTTTCTCAGACCACATAACCTTCTCTGTTGCCAGTCCTCTCTTCTTTCCAGAATCCTTTGCTCATCTCTCCCCATCCCATCTCTGGCCCCTGCTGGACCCCTCTAGCAACTCTCTCAAGTCTTCCTATGAGGATCATTTACACGATTTCTCTGAGGACTCTGGGGCTCCTTCCATCTTCCTTTTTTTTACATTTCCAAGAATGAAATTTAAAGTCAGACTCCCTAAGAGAACTTTTCTGCCCTGTTATAGTGATTGGATTCAGGAGGCTAGATGAGGGTGACTCTTACCTCCATGAAGTCTCAGACCCACTAGACTTAGAAGGGACCACTTAGAGGGACCACTAGGCTTAGAAGCCTAGGACTAGTGCTCTTTAGGGGTACAGAGACAGATATCTGGGAAGTCCCTGGAAGGACCGGTCAATGTTTCAGCCTCAATCTCTTGGGATGAACGTCTGGCCTCTACTACTCCCTCTGGTGGCAATTCAGGGTTCAATAATTGTCTTGAATGACAGAGGTCCAACCTTAGGTGTGGCTTTGAGGTGAACAGTGGGTGGGATATGGTAGGAAAACCAATAGTAAAAAGAGAAAGTCTGGGGAGCCTCTAGTGACCACTTGTCACTCTTTTCTGTACCAGAGAAGCATAAAGAAGACATTGGGACAAAAAAATCACACAACTCATTTTTTCCTTCTATTTTTGGCAATTTCTCTTTTTTTATTGTTATTTTTACTCCCTCATAAGAAGTAAAGATAGAAAGGAAGAAAATAAGAGGAAAAACAAAGAGCTTAGGGAAGCTGGCAGAGAAAGATGAGCATCCGGCAGGTGGCAGCAGTGGAACCCTGAAAAGTCATGCTTGTACACTTGTTCGTTATTCTGGGGAGAGAGGGAGACAAGGGAGGATTCCCATTTGCTAGGGAGCACTATGTATCCTTCCTGTGAGGTGGAAGAAACATTTGGGGAAAATAGCACTTGCAGAGAGCTTCCCTCTAGAATTTGTTTCTTGAACAGTTGTTAAGTTCCCTATCCCTAAACTCCCATCTCAGTCCCTAGAAGAATTTTGAGTTTCTTCCCCCCAGCCCAAAACTCATTTTGGGACCCAAGCTGCCCCCAAACCTCTGTCTTAACAAATGGTGTTCAGCCTGTAGAGACTGAGAGTGGAGATCAAACTCAGCAGCCAATCTCATGGTCTCAGCCTTCATGGCTGCCATCTCTGGGCTCTCACCTCCCTCCATTAGCAGACTGGAATGGCTGAAGAAGCCTTTGTCACCATCTAGACCAAACACTGAGGAGTTTAGCTTATCCCTTCCAGGCAAAAGTTCTAGGCCATCTCTACCCTGGAACACTCCAGCTTTGCCAAGCCCCTTACTGAGCAAGTTGGTGTGAGAGCTCACATTTTCTTCCATTTCATGGCTGATTGATGAAAAGCTCTCTGACTTGTTGGAGGCCCCAAGTTTCAAACTCTCCCGGGAAGCCAGGTCCCCTAAGCCCTTTCCTAGCAAAGTAGATCCCAGGTGGAGCCTTCCCAGGTCTAGGGGAAGCTCTGGCCTGGGGGATGGGGGGCGGATTCTCTCTTCCCCCCAGTCACTCCCCAAACCCCACTCCATCTTCCCTATGCCCCCAAGGTTAGCCCCTGAGTGTCCCAGAGTGGTATGGCCCCGGGTGAAGGGGCTGCCAAACCAAGAATTTCTAGATAGTACTTGAAAAACAGAGAGGGCAGCATATAGGGCACAGAGGGGAGGTAGGGCATCAGGCTCCCAGGCATAGAGGGGTCCATCACCCTGTAGGTCAAGGCCACAGAGGCCTATTAGGGCCTGGGTCACAGTCAGTTCTTCTCCTTGGAAGCTCTGGAGGAGTTCACAATGAAGACGGAATGGTCCGGCTTCAGCTCGAATGAAATTCTGGTCCAGGATGGTCTTCATCTGGTGATTAGAGGGTAGGAGTAGAATGTGTCCCCCGTGTCCAACCTCTGATTTTGCTGCTTGTCTGCAATAAATCTGAATCCCAAGCCAGCCCTATTCTTGTTCTCCTCTACCCTTCCAGACCTCTGGTCCTGCTTCTTGCTCCTGCTAGGCTCCCTAGAGGTAATAGGGCAGAGTAGAATGGGTGCCATGTGATCCATCTCAGTCACTAATGAGGTCCTGGACCTTGGCCAAAGCAGGCTGCCTCTCCGGGCAGTTGCAAAATGGACCTCTTGAATGAATGTGTTAGACCTCTTCCAGCTCTAAAACTCCATTCTGTTTTCTAGTCCGTGGACCCTGTCCTCACTACCCCTGTCCCTCTCCTCCCTACCCCACCCCCACATCCTTACTAGCTCCAGCTGTTGGGAGAGGATTCTCTTCTCCACAGACATGGCCAGCAGTTGTTGCTGCTCTTCACTCAGCTCTGGGGACAGACAGAGGGACAGAAGGGAAGAAGGACCAGAGAAGGAGGTGGCGGGCAGAGCCTGAGAAAACCACTGTCAGTTCTAGGTAAATAGATATGGTAAGTGGTCTGTGGGAAGTGGGGAGGGACTGGGGCTGTGTTAACCATTAACATGGAGAGGAGGGAAGGCCATACACTCTCTGTCTCCTCTGAAGGGAGTTTAGGGCAGGTAGGCTGGGGAGTCTCCTTTCTTTGGGGGACAATGAAGATGGAGGCTGGGCTGTTTGCCCTTTTGCAGAGTGGGAGGAAGGCACTACAAACACTGTTCGAACACAGGCATCATGGAAATGTGCTCTATGGAAGTTATTCCAATGGGACCCACCTTTAGCTCCCAACTCTCCTTACCTTGGAGTGCCCCTAACAGGTAGAGAAAACTCCCAGCCAAGATAGGGTGGAGTTTGCCTGAGATATCCTGCAGCTTGGCTAGGATGGTATCCCCAGGGCCCCCAAGGAATACTTGGGTCACTGGCTCCTCAAGGTCCAGTGCTCGGTTCATCTGAGAAAGAGATAGCCGACAATTCAACAAACATTCATTAAGGGATTGCTATGTACCAGGCTCTGTGCTGAGTATGGGAAATATAGAGAAAGGCCATAACAGGGTCCCTGCTCACAAGGAACTCACATTCTAATGGGGAGAACCAAGAGAAAATAATGAGGTTAGTCCAAAATATATAGAGAATAAATGAGAGGTAATCTCAGAGAAGAGGTGCTAGCAGAGGGGTGTGCTGGGACAGGCCTCCTGAAGAAGGTGGAGTTTGAGTCTTGATAGGAATGCTCACTGGGCATTCCCAGGACAGGGGAGAGAGAGGGGAAGGCTATTCCAGGGCAGGAATCATCTCCCCTTCTGAAAGAGGACTCTTCAAGGGAGGGGAGGTGTCTCCCCCCTTCACATGGGGAGCTCAATCTCCTGTCTCTGGACCTGCCTCCTTTAGGGCCCAGCTACAAGTTTTCAGAGATGTGTGGAAGCTGTCTGAGGTTCCTCCCCAGCCCATATCTCACACTCCTGCATTTACCGTGTCCTCCAGCTGTTGAAGAGCTTTGGCCTGGCCCAGAAGCCCCAGGATGGCCTCCAACAGAATTGCACTTTGTTCCAGGGTCATGCTCTTCAAAATGGGCATCTCTGCTTCCACCTCGGCCTGAAGTGCCTCGAATCCCTTGAGCTCTTTGGAGAGTGGCTCAGGCTGTAACCCTGCTATGGAAGCATAATGGCTGGGACCAGATCCTAAGTCCAGAGATTCCCTGCTAGCATTCATTCATTCGACCAGTAGCTTTCCATACACATCTGGTCCCTCCCTTTTGCCTTGGAAACTGTCTCCATTTTCAGTCCCTTTTCCTCTTTGTAGTTTTCCTACTGCCCCCAGTGTGGCCCTCCACCTCCTCTCTTTCTGATCCCTCCCTCTTCCCTTTCTCTATCCTTCCCCCTCTTTATCTCTTCCTTTTCTCCCTTTCTCTTTCCTTCTCTCCACCCCTCCCCTATTTCTTCTCCCCCTACTCTTCCTTTCTCTTCCTCTCTCCTTTCCCTTTCTCCTTTCCCTCTTTCCTCTTCTTCCTTCCCATTTCCCTATCCCTCCTCCTGTCTCTCTCTTTTTTCTTTTCCATTACCCTCCCCTTCTTCCTCTCCCTCTTTCTCTGTCCCCTTCCCCCAACTCTGCTCCTCAAGACCCCAGCTCTAAAGGAACTGTTTGGATAGCAGTGGGGTAGAGTCCCACTTCCTTCTCTTGGATTGGGGTTTCTGGAAGCTCTGGAAGAAGGTAACTTCAGAATTTTTTCCTTGGCTTTCTAACTCCCTCGCTGTTCAACCCTGGTTCACTATATGGAGCCTGGTGGTGAAGAGGGGACAGTTCAGCTCCTTACGTCTTGTGTGGCCTGTGGGTCCTGCAATGAGGGCAGAAGCAAAGTCAGGGACAACCCAGGAGAAGCAGATGCAGAGAGATAAGACAGTAGTGATTATAATGCAGATGCTAATTTAATCTTTATACCTCTTCCCCTCTTCAGCAGATAGCTTGGGAACAAGGGGGAGCA
>NW_027187370.1:1672034-1687952 GCF_028583685.1 Petaurus breviceps papuanus
TGCTCCCCCTCCTGCCCCCCTCCATGTATTTATATGAAATTGATCTCACCACCTTCTTCTCACCCCATCACTGACTCATAGCACCTTCATCACAGCTTTTTCCCACTTCCAGAACTTGGATAGCTAGGTAAACTCTTACTGCCCAAGAATTTCTCTGCTTTTAGCCCAGTCAGATTATGGAAAAAAAAGAGAGGGGAGAGGAGCCACTTGGCTATACCCACCTTCAGAGGAGGTGAAAGTTTTCAGCTTTTTGTCTTTGAGATGGGAGATGTCTGCAGGGGATAGAGAAGGGGAAGACAGAGGTTATCACTGATTCCTTTCTGTGTCTAAGAACTCACCAAGGAAGGCATGGAAAACAGGATGCTTAGAGAAAGGAAAATGGAGCAGAGGACCTGTAATGGGGAAATTGTGAAGACCAAGAGTGTGGAAAGAAATGTCTCAAGGGAGTTTTGGGCTATAGACTTTCTCTGGCAGCCAACTTTGATGGATTGGACTCTTCTCAGCAATGCAGGGTTATAAGTCAACTCCAAAAGACTCATGATGGAGAGAGATGTCTACATTTAGAGAAAGAACTAGAAAGAATAGAGTTTGGATGCAGATTGAAGCAAACTACCTGCTCTCTGTCTCTTTCTTGTTTGGTTTTGTTTCCTCTTTCCCATTGTTCATTCCATCCAATACAATCCTTCTTTATAACCTGACTAATGTCTAATGTGAAACTATTTGCAGATCCTGTACTTGATTGTATGCCGCCATGGGGGGAGGGAGAGGGAGAAAATTTGAAACTCAAGGAGTTGTAGAATTGAATCCTGTAAACTAAAAGTAAACAAACAAATTAATAAAGACCAAAAAAAAATTTTAAAAATAAATAAAAAAAGAAAGAATAGACTTTCTCCGGGGGACTGGGGAGGAAAGAGCTAGGAAGGAAATCCAGGAGGAGAATGGTCTTCTAGACACTGATCCATGAAGTACAGTGACCCAATAGAAAAACAGGCATGCTCCCCTCTTTCCCCATCCTCCCTTTATGGCAACATACCCCAATTCTTCTCTCCAATGACAAGCTGCTTTAGCCGAAAGGCCAGGACAGAGCCCAGAGGGACATGCATGACAGTACTGAAGCTGAAGGAACCCTGGAGGAAGCCGGGAGATTCACATGGGAAAGGAGAGAAAGAAATGGGTAGCAATCATAGTCATGTTCATAACTTATATTTGTGTAATGCTCTATGGTTACAAAACACATCAGCACACATGTACATTATTAGGTTTTTTAAAAAAGGAATTATTTGGGGCGGCCAGGTAGCACAGCAAGTAAGAGTACCGGCTCCAGTGTCAGAATGACCTGGAGATCGAATCCCGGGCTCAGACACGTAGCACCCACCCAGAAACACCTGGCCGTGTAACCTTGAGCAAGTTACTTAACCCCAATTGCTTAGGGGCGGCCAGGTGGCTCAGCGAGTAAGAGTACTGGCTCCAGTGTTGGGACGACCTGGAGATCGAATCCTGGGCTCAGACACTCAGCACCACACCCAGAAATAACTGGCCATGTAACCTTGAGCAAGTTACTTAACCCTGATTGCTTAAAAAAAAAAAAAAGGAATTATTTTCTTCAGTGAGCTTTTGTACCTCCTTTTCCATTCAACCAATTCTACTTTTTTTTTTTGGAGGGGGGAGGGCAGGGCAATTGGGGTTAAGTGACTTGCCCAAGATCCCATGGCTAGTAAGTGTTAAGTGTCTAAGGCCAGATTTGAACTCAGATCCTTCTGACTCCAGGGCCAGTGCTCTATTCACTGTGTCACCTAGCCAATTCTACTTTTTAGGGAATTTTTTTCTTCAGAGAATTTTTGTGCCACTTTTTCCATTTGACTAATTCTGCTTTTTAAGGAGTTCTCTTCAGTGAACTTTTATATATCTTTTTCCATTTAGCCAATTCTGCTTTTCAGGGCATTCTTCTCCTCATTGAATTTTTGTGCCTCTTTTACTATTTGGCCTAGTCTGTTTTTTAAGGTATTATTTTCTTCAGTATTTTTTTTGTGCCTCCTTCACCAAACAGTTGACTCTTTTTCATGATTTTCTTGCATTACTCTCATTTCTCTTCCTAATTTTTCCTCTACCTCTCTTACTTGATTTTCAAAATCCTTTTTGAACTCTTCCATGTCCTGATACCAATTCATATTTTTCTTGGAGGCTTTGGATATAGGAGTTTTGACTTTATTGTCTTCTTCTTAGAGAATGTTTTGACCTTCTCTGTCATCACAGTGACTTTCTATGATCAGAAATTTTTCTCTTGTTTGCTCATTTTTCCAGACATTCCTTGACTTTTAACTCTTTGCTAAAGTGGGACTCTGCTTCCAGGGTGTAGGGTGCACTGTCCTAAGATTCAGGGGTTTTGTACAGCTGTTTTCAGAGACTTCTAGGGACCTGGAAGTTTCCAGTTCTTCCAAGGCAGTATGATCTAAGTGATGGGGTACCTGGGGTCTAGGTCAGTTTGTGGAACCAATTTGTAAAACCAGTCTGTGCAGTTGTAACTGCAATTTGTAGTGTAAAAGTGTAATCTGTGAAATCCCTTTCCCAGCCTCAGGCTCCGCCCCTTCCCCCTATCAGCACTTGGCCTAGGCAACACCTTGTGACTCCTTTGTTTTTATTTAATCTCTTCCTGTCTCCTCCAGTCTGGCCCAAATCTCATCTAAACTATCTATGCACTAAAGTCACAAGTTCCTCTAGATCAGCTCTAACCTTTATCTATGCACTGAGGTCCCTTCTGTCCGGTCAGCCCTGACAATGGCAGCCCTACCCTTTAAAAGTAAAAGCATGTACCCCTCTCACTTGCAGGTCCCCTAAAGGACTCTTGCCCGCTTCTTATAGAAGCGTAACAATAAACTTCTACAACTCTCACTCCAATCAAGCCTGAGATCTTGAATTCTTTCCAGATGCTATTGCAGGTTTTCTGGCCTTAGATAAGATCAGAGTTCCTGCTGAACTTAGAGGGAGCCCTCCCTCATCATAAGGAGAGGTGTTTATTACTCTTTTGGCCTGAGCTTTTGTCTCTGAGTCACCTTGTGCGCTCTTTTCTGCCCTGGAAGGGTAGTGAGGGTCTCTGCTGCCCTATTGCCACAAGCTCTGCTATGCTAGTGCTCCTTCTCGCCCAGGGACTGCCACCCAAGTCTGTGAGCTGGACCTGAGTATGGACAAAACAACAGAATCCTGCCTCAGTGTTAGCAAAGAGGCCCCTTCTGACCTGTTGTTTGATCCTCTTACCATCTGTGGACTGAGAGCTCCAGAAGCATCCACTACCACTGCTGATTCAGTGGCTCCCAAGGCCTGTTCCTGGTTGGCTGGGGCTGGGTCTATGCTGGTGTGGCCTACTCTGGACTATACTCCCCTCTCTCCCAGGTATGACAGACCTTTCCTGCTGAACTTCTAAGTTGTCTTTGGCTGGAAAATTATCTCATCCTATCTTTTTGGGATTTTGCCACTCCCGAATTTGTTTTAGGGCATTCTTTAAAGGTGTTCGGAAGGGTTTTGGGGAGAGCTCAGGTGAGTCCCTGCCTTTTCTCTGCCATCTTGACCCATTGTTAGGTTTTTATAGTGAAAAAAATGCTGGATTTAGAATCAGAGGACCTGGATTCAACTCTTACTGCTGACTCATCTTAAGTCACACAGCTAAGAAGTAGTGGAAATAAGAGAGGGACTGAGGAGAGAGGGACCCAGGTTGTGGGAGACACAGGAGTGAGGGATAGAGTAGAGTGGAGAGGACTTCTTGTCATTTAGTAGATTAGTTATGTCCAACTCTCTATGACCCCATTTGGAATTTTCTTGGCAGAGATACTGGAGTAGTTTGCCATTTCCTCTCTACCTCATTTTACAGATGAGGAAACTGAAGCCAATAGGGTTAAGTGATTTGCCATGGGTCACATAGCTAGTAAGTGACTGAGGCTGCATTTGAACTCAGGTCTCATGCTGTATCTACTGTGCCACCTAGCTGCCCCTAGTTGTATGACTTTAGTTAAGTCATTTACTTTCTCTATGCCGCAATTTCCTGAAAACCATAAAAAAAATGGGGATGAGCTGTTTTTTAAGGTTAATGTGAGATCCAAATGAGATGATAGAAGTTCTGCAAAACGTTGTAAGTATGATACAGATGAGGTCCTTGGATTTTGACCTGGAAGGGACCTTAGAAAGACTGGAGGCAGAGGGAGTGGAACCGTGATTTTATTGTTATAGGAAACTCCCAAATGAGAAAACTTCTTCCACCAATGCAGGTCAGTAACTTCTCTGCCTCTTATGGCCTTGAAGAGTAGCTTAGAGCAATGACTTAGCAGTTAAATAACTTGCTCAGAGTCACATAGCTAGGGTGTTAGAAGGAAAGACTTGAACTTTATTCTTCCTAGTTTCTGGGTCAGTCCTTCGTTCACTGTGCCATGATTCCTAGGGGTGGCTAGGTGAATGGAAAACTAGGCCTGGAGTCAGGAAGACCTACTCAGGATAGAAAGGGCCGCTAGGTGGCGCCGTGGCGCACAGAGAGCTGGGCTTGAAGTCAGGAAGCCCTACTCAGGATAGAGAGGGCCGCTAGGTGGCGCCGTGGCGCACAGAGAGCTGGGCCTGGAGTCAGGAAGCCCTACTCAGGATAGAAAGGGCCGCTAGGTGGCGCCGTGGTGCACAGAGAGCTGGGCTAGGACAAAGCAAAACCCAAGTTCAAATATAGCCTTAGACAATCACTAGTTGTTGACCCCAGGCAACAACTAGTTTCCCTCAGTTTCTTCAACTGCAAAACGGGAATGACGATAGAACCTATTTCACAGGGTTGTTGCAAGTACCAAATGAGATAATATCTGTAAAGTGTCAGCACAATGCCTGGTTCACAGTAGATAATTAATAAATGTCCACTTTTCCCTCTCATTACAGAATCACAGATTTGGAGCTAGAAGGGACCATTTTTGTGGTGGTGGGTCAGTCATTTCAGTTGTGTTTGGTTCTCTGTGGCCCCATTTGGGTTTTTTTTTGGCAAAGATACTGGAGTGGTTTGCCATTTCCTTCTCCAGTTCATTTTACAGATGAGGAAACTGAGGCAAACAGGGTGAATTGACTTGCCCAGGGTCACACAGCTAGTAAGTGTCTGAGGCCAGATTTGAACTCAAGTCAGATTTGACTCGAGGCCTGGTGATGCTCTATGAACTATACCACCAGCTGCCCCATAGAGGCCATTAAGTCCAACAGCTTCATTTTACTGAGGCCAAGTGAGATCATTTATTTATTAAAAAAATTTTTTTTGTGGGGGAGGTAATTAAGGTTAAGTGACTTGCCCAGGGTCACACAGCTAGTAAGTGTCCGAGTCTGGATTTGAACCCAGGTCCTCCTGACTCCAGGGCCAGTGTTCTATCCACTGCACCACCTAGTGAGATTAAATTGACTTGCCAAGGATCAATCAATAAACATTTATTAATTGCCTCCTATATATCAGGCACTGTGCTAAGTTGTAGGGGTACAAAAAGAGGGGAAAAATAGTCCCTCCCCTCAAGGTGCCCATAATCTAATGGAAGGGATAACATGTAAACAAATATATACAAAGCCAGCTACTAATATTACTTCCTAATATTACTCCAGCATCGTGTACATGATAGGACACTGCACTTGGATTCAGAAAGACTCTCAAATATTCAAATTATGCCTTAGATACTTACCAGATGTGTGACCCACCTTCTACTGGAAGCCTTCCCTAATCCTTCTTAATTCCAGGGCTTTCCCTCCTTTAATTACTATTAGGAAGTAATATTAGTAGCAGTTAATAAATTAGGAGTAACATTAGCAAGAGTGTGAAGAAGAGGGTTATAGGACTGGGCAGGTTCAAGAGGAGAAGGCTAAGGACTTTCATTCTTCAAGGGAAAGGGGCTGAGGTATGTAATATATCTTTGTGTCATGATAGCCTTGACTTTCCCAGGGTGATGGGATGGGTAGGTGAGCACCAGGAGGAGCCAGAGATGTCAGAATTCCAACCTTGAGTCCCATGGATGTGAGGAGAGGAATGGAAATGCCGGCACCAGCCTTCCTCCCCTTCTCCAGCTTGGCATCCTTCAGTGTCTCCACTGCCTCTGTCACCATGTACAGATTCTCCCCACGCTCCCGAAGCTTCTTCAGGAAGGATGGCTCTGGCTTCTTCAGTTTCCTGGGAGAGGGAGAATCATGGTTTTCATTGGGTTTTGGGACACAGCTTTTCTTCTTCTCTGCTGTCTAGCGGTCCCACTCTGGGCTATCCCTTCCCTATTCCCCCTGGGCTCCAGACTAGAGTGGGACAGTCTAGATAGTCACTGAGTGATTGCCATAGGAGCTGGGACCTGGCTTGACACACCTGATTTACCTGAAATTCGTATATGTCTCTGAGTTCATTATATGACTGATAGGTGGTACAATGAGGAGGGAGGGACTTGAGGTCAGGAAGACCTGAGTTTGAATCCTGCCTCAGACCCTTCCTAGCCAAGTTACTGAACCTCTATCATACTCAATTTCCTCAAATGTAAATCAGGGATAATCCTAGCACCTATGTCCCAGAGTTTGTGAGGATTAAACATGTTAACACATGTGAAACACTTTGCAATCCTTAAAGTGTCATATAAATGCTAGCTCTTAATTATTCACAGGTGCCTATGTGGGGGTCTCAATGACTGTCTGTATTTAGGTGTTTTTGTGTGCCCATGAATGTGATATTTTTGAATTTTTGAAAACCCATATATTTGTGGCTTTGTGAATATCAGAGTATTGCTATGCTTTTGCAAGCCTATGCTTGCAGAAACAGGGCAGGGTTGTAACCCATTAAAGGGATTCCTGTACTGACTCTTCTCATCTACCCTTCAGCCATCCCTTCCCAATCTGGGCTTTACCACTTCTTTAAGGATTCCATCTCATCCATGATGCTGAGCTTCTGAACCTCCAGGCAGTTTTTATGGGAGCCACCAGCAGAGACAGTGATATCCACAGGTATCCCGATGGCTGCAGTCTTCACTCCAGCCTCCATATTCCCTTCACTGTTCCCTTGAATTGCAATCTTTGTGTCTTTTCTTGGTGCTGCCAGATAGAGACACTAGAGCTCATCTTGTTACCCTGCTCCAAACCCACCTCCTCCAAAAAGTACCTGGATTTCCTCCCACTAACAAATGCCCCTCTCCCTCTCCTCCAAACACAAAGAGGTCAGAATTGGAAAAAATTCCAGAGTGTCTCAAACTTGAGGGTAGGGAATTTGAACAGCCTGCCTTCAGGGCACAGAAGGGATACCAAAAAAGCAGGATTCCTAAGGCCAATGCCTTAGCTATTAGCTACCAAATTAGGAATTGGACATGAGATCCAAATGAGAATGGTTCTTGATCATCCAGAAACCATAATGGGTGTACGTTAGCCTTTCACTGAAGGATGAAAGCAGACTAGACCAGTCAGAAGCATGATAATCCCAAAGGTCATGACCTAGAGTGGGGGTTCTTAACTTTTTTTGTGTGTTGTGGACTTCTTGGGCCCTCTGGTGAAGCCTATGGACCTGCCCTTAGGATGTTTTTAAGGGCATAAAATAAAATGTGTTGAGTTACAAAGGAAAACAATTATATTGAATTGTTATGAAAATATTAAAAAAAAAATAAGGTCAGAGACCCTTCCTTAAGAACACAAGATCCAGAAGAAGAATCTCTGAACTAAAAGGAGAACATTGACAGGGAACATCTGGGAGCTACCATTTTATGATTTAGTCCTGTACCCACTTACTGAGTGACATGAATTTGTATCTGTAATTTGTCTAACTGTACAGTGAAATGAATATACACTGGCTAACCAGAAACCTTAGAGAGCCCATGATCTTCTAAGTCTGCCCTTTTCTTATTTCCCTTTTTGGGTTATGGCATCACCATTCTTGCCCATACTTAGACTCATAAGTCTTCTCTCTTTGGCATCATTCATATTTATTCAGTTGCCAAAGGCTCTATTAATACTTTCTGGGCCCCTCCATTTTTCCTCTTCTCCCTTCTTTTTTCCTCGCCCTCCCTCTGAGTCTCCTCTTTTTCTTCTTTCCTCTTCTTTTTCCTTTTTTCCTGCCTTCCTTTTCCCTCCCTCCCCTTTCCTTTGTTCTCCCTCCAACTTCCTTTTTCCTTCCTTCCCCCTACCTCTCCTAGTTCCCTCCCTTTTCTCCCTTGTCCGCTTTCCTTCTTTCATTTTCTCCCTCCTCTCTGAGGTTCTTTCAAGCCTCCTTTTTTTTTTTTCCAGTTCAGTCATTTACCAGTTGTGTCTGACTCTTTGTGACCCCATTTGGGTTTTCTAGGCAAAGATACTGGAGTGGTTTGCCATTTCCCTCCCCAGCTCATTTTACAGATGGAAACTGAGGCCATTAGGGTTAAGTGATTTGCCCAGGATCAGTAAGTGTCTGAGGCTGGATTTGAACTCACTGACTCCAGGCCCCAAGCTCTAACCACTGTGCAACCTAATCGCTGTGTCTCAAGCTACCGGTCCTAGACTGTTATAACAGCTTCTTTACTGATATCCTTGCATCTAGTTTCTTCCCTCTCCAATCCATCTTGAAGAGCTCTGATCATGTCATTTATCTAAAAAATAACTTTAACTGACTCCTTGTTGATTATAGTAACATATATATACATACACACACATATATATGTATGTATATACATACATATACACACATATATTGCCATAACATGGTACAGTAGAATGCACGGTGGCCCTGAAGTCAGAGAATCTTGATTCATAGACATTATGTGATCTTAGGCAAGTCACTTAAGCTCATGGGGTCTCAGTTTCCTCATCTGTAAAGTTGGGGAGTTGGATCAGATGACCACTGAAACATGATCATCTTTCCCATCTTAGATCCATGAACTTATGGCTGGCTTTTAAGGCCCTTCACAATCTGGGTCCAACCTACCCTTCTAGCCTCATTCCACATTACTCCACTTTCTCAATTCTATTTCTAGCTGGTCCTTGATATTACCCTACCAACTCCTACTACCTGGAACATGCTTTATCCTTATCTCTATCTGTTGAAATGGCTTTTCCCCGTTCTGGTCTTAGTTCAGGTGCTACCTTTTCCATGAAGCCTTTAGGGATCGTTCTATCTCAGCTGAAAACAGTGTTTTCTCTTCTTCCTCAAATTTCCCTGAAGTACTTTGTCTAAACTTTTCATTTGCCTGAATCATACTCAACTATGTGTTATATTTGTGTGTGTACGTGTATTCTGTCCCTGCCTCCCTCTCATCAGGGCTCTGGACATTTTCTCTGGCTGTCTCCTATGCCTGGAAAATTCTCTGTCCTTCATTCTGACTGCTGACCTCCCTGGTTTCCTTTAAGCCCCAAGTAAAATCCTACCTTCCACATGGAGCCTTCTCTGACCCCTCTTAATTCCAGTGTTTTCCCTCTCTTCATTATTTCCTATTCATTCTATATTTAGCTTACTTTGTATGTATTTGTTTGCATGTTGACTCCCTCATTAGACTGTAAGCTTCTTGAGGGCAGGGACTGTCCTCGTTTTGTATCCCTAGTGCTTAGCATAGTGCCTGGAGTATAGTAAGTAAATAAATGTTTATTGATTGATTAAATGTAAGATTCTTGAGGACAAGGCCTTTTTTTTTTAAAGTCTTTACCTTCCTGGCCTTACAGATAGGAGATGTTTAATAAATATTTGTTGAACTGTGAAGAGGTCTTTCCGGAGAACTGTGTTTTCTGGATAGATCATGGTTTATTCCATTAAGAATAGAAACTTGTATTTTATTTAAGCCCTTTAGGATGTTGTTGTTCAGTTGTTTTCAGCTATGTCTGACACTTAGTGACCTCGTTTGGGATTTTCTTAGCAGAGATACTGGAGTATTTTGCCATTTGCTTCTCCAACTCATTTTACAGATAAGGAAACTGAGGCAAAAAGGGTTGAGTGACTTGCCCAGTGTCACACACCCAGTAAGTGTCTGAGCCCAGATCTGAACTCAAGAAGATGAGTCTTCCTGACTCCAGAACCAGCACTCTATCTACTGCCCCACCTTTAAAATTCTATACCCCACACTTCCCATCTTATTAAACACAGCATGCTGAATATAATTTGACCAACATAGTACTGTATTTTGAGTTATGTCTTTATGTGTATAGGTGTATAGACCTGTACAAAATGGTCTCAGAAAGCTTTCTGATTTCTTATGTCTCCTTTGTATGAATTTTCTTTTTCTTTTCTAACTCAGGCTGTCAGCCATCTCTTTTCCTTGCTGTTACCTGGGTTCAAGTCCTATCTCTTACTTATGATGACTATGTGATTCTAGGCAAGTCTCTCAACCTCTTAGAGCTCTAGGCAATTCTCTAAGATGATAAGTGGAAGAGAAATGCCAAGTGACATTGGTAGAAGGATTTTCCTCACCTGGGAATTTCCTATATCAGTGAA
This sequence comes from Petaurus breviceps papuanus, assembly GCF_028583685.1. Lineage (NCBI taxonomy): Eukaryota > Metazoa > Chordata > Mammalia > Diprotodontia > Petauridae > Petaurus > Petaurus breviceps. The sequence continues at coordinate 1,682,434 of NW_027187370.1, forward strand.
GTCATGGTTCCAGTCCTAATCCTAACCCTATCCAAGTGAAGCTGCCAAAAATAGACTGTCCCAATTTGTGGGATAGTGTTTGAAATAGGAAAAAAAAATAGGCTTTGCATAAAGGCCAGAGTAGAGTGTACGAATACATGGACCTGATGACCTCCATCTTGGCTGCTCAGAAGTCTTCCCTTTACTTTCTTGCTAGCCCATGACTGTGTTTTGGCTAGTTGAGGTCAATGGAGGTAGTCTGAATAAGAGATAAGTCTCTTTGTCCAAGACTGAGTGATCAGAGTCACATCACCCCGTCCCTTAGAATAAGCCCACCTCTCATGATGATAATATTCATTCTTCTCAGTAATTGTTAACCAATGAAAGAACAAGAACACCCACTCTTCCAAGGGCATATAAGTGTTGAGTGGATTCCATGAGAGGTCTTTGGCATTTGAGAGTCTCACTGACACCTTTTATTAATTATTTGCTGGCATGATAATAAAATGATTAATTACCCAGAAATTATGTCTCTTGAATTTTTTATATGTCACAGTCCCTTGCACTATAGGAAAGTTTAGTCACACACGCAAGTCAGCTATAGGAGCCAGACTACAACGAGATAAAACAAAAGCCTCTGAGAGGGTACAAGGGTAGGAGCGGGCCTTCCAGGACTTAGGGCTGTAGATTCAGAAATGCATGGGACCTTAGTGATTCTACTCCAACTCCCTTATTTTACAGATGAAGAAACTGAGGTCATAGGTGTAGTGACTTTCCTAAGGTCACACAGTTTATAAGTGACAGAGGCAGTTTTTGAATGAAGGACCTCTGAGTCTAGAGCTGCAGCAAAAATTTTCCAACTGGACCACACTGCCTGTGGGAAGAGAGCAATGCAGAATGTTGAGGAGGGGGGAGAGAACATAGGTGAGGAGAGGGTCTTGTTTCATGGTTAATGAACCCAGCTGTTTCATGCTAGGGTCCTTGAAGGCAGACTCACTGGGAACACTGCTGGTATATGTTTGGGGAGACTGAGGATAGTATTCTTTAGGTTGTTGAGAATGGGTGAAGATAGAAAGAAGGAGCCAGGTGAAGGGGTGCCCTTCAGGTGTTGTGCTTTATATCTTCCCTTTGGGGATTAGCATCAGGAAGCTGATGGTGTTTGTGTCCCCCTGCTTCAGTATCACTGTGGCTGCTCCCTGCTGGTCGAGGGTGGGGGAGAGGTGTGGCTGTGATGACAAGGCATGGGTCAGAATATGTTATATCTCTAAGAACACACTCTCTTGGCCACTCTCCAGCCCTAAAAGCAGCTAGGTGGCACAGTGGATAGAGGGCTGGAGTTAGGAAGACCTGAGTTCAAATCCTGTCTCTAACATTTCTGAACTCTGTGATACTGGGCAAATCACTTAACCTTCCCCTACCTCAGTTTTCTCATCTGTAAAATGGGGGTAATAATAGCATTTACTTCCCAGAATTGTTGTGATGATCAAATGAGATAACATTTCTAAAGTCTTAGCATAATGCCTGGAACAAATGCTTATTTTCTTCCTTGCTTTCTTTCTCCCTCCCTCCTTTCCTTCCTTCCTCCTTTCCTTTCTCCCTTCCTCCCTCCCTCCTTTCTTCTCTTCCTCTTTCCCTTTCTCTCTCCCTTTTTCCTTCCTTCCCTCTTTCCCTCCTTCCCTTCCTTCTCTTCTCTCCCTCCCTCCCTTCCTTTCTTCCATAAGGATATAGATATGCCCGTGATCCCCAAGACTCAGACAGTCAGAGATCAGGGACCCCAACGCCAACAGAAAGTTTCTATGTGACAGAAAGATATCATTGTGCCACACACACGATTTAACTGTGGGTGGTGGCAGTCAGTGAGGGAACCCATGGTCTCCAGAGCAAGAACTCCCTAGGCTGCCCCTGCCTAATTGCATCTCATTCCGCTCCAGTTGTTTGTGCCTTTTCTCTTCAGCTACTTGTCACTTAGTGTGCACTCAGTTCATATCTCTTCTTTTTTTTTTTTTTTGAGGGAGAAGGTAGGGCAATTGGGGTTAAGTGACTTGCCCAAGGTCACACAGCTAGTTTTTGTGTTAAGTGTCTGAGGCCAAATTTGAACTCAGGTCCTCCTGACTCCAGGGCCAGTGCTCTATTCACTGTGCCACCTAGCCACCCCCATATTCTCTTCTAGATATGATAATATTCCAAGTCAGTGCCTTGGATCTATGCCTTATTCCTTCTTTCTCTGTATGCCCTTTTTAGTGTCTGTGATCTGAGAGCTTTCCCTACCCGCTCCCCCATTCTCCCCCCCCCGCCCCCACACCTGTTTGAGAGTGATAAGACCTGTGTGTCACTGGGTGAGTGCCTGTGATGAAGCCTCCACCCCATCTCCCTGCCTGGCTCCATTCTCCTTCTCATCCCTTAACCCCTCTCCATATCTGGAATGTGACCATGTTAAAAACGTCCAACTCCATGCTGTAGTCGACAAGGCATCAGCGACCAATCCCTGGTGTCTCCCTGACTGTGACTTCAGAAATAGCAACCAATCAGATGTGCTGAATGAGAACCTCCCCCCCTAAAAAAACCCTTGGCCCTTCCTTCCCTGGGTTACTGAGTTGCCCTGATGTGTGAAGGATGGAGCCTATACGTCCCCATATTGAAAGCAACAGTGAGGAGAGCTTGTCCTGACTTGGGTGTGCCAAGTCCAGAGGGCATCTTCTTAAAGAACCATCAGCCCCCTGCTTCCTCCTGCAAAGAAGTGGTGGCCAGATGAGGTCCCTCCCTCTAGTGATTGAGACCCAGTTGTATCCTTTGCCCTTGACTCTTCTTCCTTTCCTCATGACCTTGGGTTGGGTATTATGACTTTCCTTATGTGAGTTAAAATGCCTGGGACCAGACTTATGATTTCATTGACACAGGGAAATTTCTTTCTGAGGAAACCAGCACCTTCTTTGTAACTCAGAGCAACAGTCTGGAGCATGGAGAGATTGTGTCTTGCTCTGGGTCACACAGCCAGTATGTGTTAGAGGCAAGCTTTGAATCTAGGCCTTCCTGACTCTAAGGCCAGCTCTCTATCCACTAAGCAACACTATATCTTTGTGACTTAAAATATGCCTGCAATCAAAGCCTATTTTTTTTTTAGCATCACTGGCCAGTCTGCCTCTTTTAGAGCTGTGTGTTGGTCCCAAATAGTGCCCTTCCTGCCCCGTATCAGGACTTTGCCCCCAAAGATGGCACTGAGGGCCAAGAGGAAATGGGCAATTGAATAAACCAGTTATTGGGTTTTTCTCCTTCTCTCACCCTTGTACATGAATGCAACAACTTGAGGACAGTATATGTAGCTGGCATGTCTCCAGGGTACTCTGCACAAGTGCTGTGTTCCTGATCATGAAAGGTGTGTGTGTGCATGTGAAGGGGGAGTACTATTATGGATGACTATACCTGGCAGCTTAGTTCCAGACTCTAGCACATCTCTGAGAGACAGGTCTGTCTTGACGTATTGGGCTCCCCAGAAGAGTGTACCCTTTCTCTTCCTCCGCACCAGGCAGAAGGGCCGGAAGCATGAAACATCAACGATGCTTCTCAGGGCAATCAGGTCCCCCATTGGATCTAGTTGCCGTACCAAGGCCTGGGTGGTATCTCGAAACACTGGAGCCATGCTTCTCAAGACCTGGCAGAGAATGTCAGAGGATGGAATGAAGCAAGAACAGGTTATCTCTGCCTTTACCTAACCACCCCCACTCTCCTCAGCCTTGACCTGGATTCTTTCCCCTATCCCTTGTGGGAGACCCTCCCTAAAATTGGATAGGCACACCTGGATAGCAGCGCACTTGGCCCTTCCCTTTCATTCCTGGACACTATCTAGGACCTCAGCCCACTATTGGCCCTGTCTTCCCATATTCTCCCATATCTTCTAATCTTATCCTCACTGTCCCACTTACCCCTACCCTTGGGTGGCATAGAGCAGCAGACAGCTTTGCTTGGCTTCTCTAACTTAGCTGAAGCAATTGTTTCTGACTCCCACCTCCCAAGTCCCTGCATCCCACAAGTCTTAACCTAGGGACCTGAGGAGAGAGAAGCAAAGAGAACAGATGTCTCTCCCCATATAGTTCCCCAAATCCCACCTCTTTCATTGGACTTCTCATTCATTTGCTCCTCTCCCCATCCCCTGTATCTCTCATGAACTATAGAGGAGAGGGAAACTGGGGAGAGGACAGGCCAATTCGAAGGAGGAGAATGTTGCTCGCCACCACAAAGGTCTATGCCAGAGATTGATCCTCTCAGTCCCAAGGAGCCCTCAGGATGTTCCACTCTCACTTGCTGGATCCCTTGATTTTTTCCCAGCTCACCTTTGGGAGATTAGAAGTGTCTGAATAGGTTCAGGATAAGACTTCAGGCTGGAGAAGATCCTTCTCTCTGCAGATTCTAGGCTCACTGCTAAGAGACTGGTTTTGGATGCCTCTCAAGTCCAATGGGCACATCAAATGGGGCTCCTGGTGTCCGTATTAATGGATAGGCGCGCCCCACCTGTCCCCACCCTTATGTCCCCATATAGTCTACTTCCCAGAAGACAATACAACTTGTCCCAGCCTGCCCCTAGGGAGTGGGCAGGGAAGGGCATTGGAAAGAGCAATGGTGAATCTGACAGTGTTCATATGGGGGGAAGAAGAAAGGGGGAGGCTGGCCCTAAGAGTGCCCATGAAAAGATCATGTCCTTTCCCCCTGAGAAGCCTATTGGGGACAAAATGGCTGGTCATAGGTGCTGCAAATTTGTGAGCCAAGAGAACGCCAGACTGAGTGGTTGGCTTTGTCTATGTGGGGAATGGGTCGTTAGAGTTCTGCCATTTCCCAGGGAAAGGGGAAGGGGAAGGAGAAGGGGAGACAGAAGGTTTCAATCCCTTCTTGCACAGATTGGTCTAGTAGAAGTTAGGAAAGCTTAAGAGTGGTGAATAGAGGCCATTCATCCAAAAGATTAGGTATGGGTTTGTTTGGTTTTTTTTTTTGGAAGGTGGGAGGGTGGAAGGTTCCAGAGGCAAAAAGAAGTGTGGGAGGAAGCATAAGAAAAGAGACAGGGCAAGGGAAGAAAGGGATCAGGTGTGGGTGAGAGTGGCTAGAAATTAAGTGACAGGGAAGGAACCAGATTTTCATCTCTCATGAACTCCCACTCCTTGACTCTGCCCATGGGCCTGTATCCCACATAGGGTGGGGACACTGAGAATATGATCCTTATCTCCAGTTTCCATTGGCACCCACAAGTCACCCAGTGACAGCCCTCTCTCTCCCAGGGACAGTTTGAGGGTGGTCCTCTGAGGGTGCAGGGGAAAAGGAAAGGGCATTTTGAGATGCTCCCAAGGAACTATAAGGGTCATTTCAGCTCATTGGCAGCCAACTCTGCTCAGAGTCTTCCTGGAACTTCTGCCAAACTCTAAGCAGATTTAAGTTCAGGGACCAACTTTCCCCCACCTTTCTCTGAAATTTCCCAAGGGAGCCTGATGCTTTCTCTCTTCTTTCCAGGACTGGGGAGACTGGATGGTTCAGGTTGCTGAGAGGATAATGTGAGG